>NC_140178.1:33972058-34012157 GCF_963971535.1 Notolepis coatsorum
TCTGCTGGGGTTGGGCCAATATTCCTGCTGGCATCCTTTAAGTGGATTCCCAGAAGGGTCAACATTTCCCAGGGGAAACAGCTGGACACAGACCCCCCATAAAGGCCTCCTCTCCTGCCTGACCTCCTCCTCTCCTGGCTAACTCCTCAACTCCTGGCTGACCTCCTCCTCTCCTGGCTGACCTCCTCCTCTCCTGGCTGACCTCCTCCTCTCTCTGGCTGACCTCCTCCTCTCCTGGCTGACCTCATCATCTCCTGCCTGACCTCATCATCTCCTGCCTGACCTCCTCCTCTCCTCCTCCTCCCTGCCTTACATCCTCCTTTCCTGCCTGACCTCCTCCTCTCCTGGCTGACCTCCTCCTCTCCTGCCTGACCTCATCATCTCCTGCCTGACCTCCTCCTCTCCTCCTCCTCCTCCCGGCCTGACCTCCTCCTCTCCTGGCTGACCTCCTCCTCTCCTGGCTGACCTCCTCCTCTCCTGGCTGACCTCCTCATCTCCTGCCTGACCTCATCATATCCTGCCTGACCTCCTCCTCCTCCTCCTCCTCCTGCCTCTACCTCCTCCTCTCCTGCCTGACCTCCTCCTCCACTGGCTGACCTCCTCCTCTCCTGCCTTACCTCATCATCTCCTGCCTTACCTCATCATCTCCTGCCTGACCTCATCATCTCATGCCTGACCTCATCCTCTCCTCCTCCTCCCCTGCCTTACACCCTCCTCTCCTGCCTGACCTCCTCCTCTCCTCCTCATCCCCTGCCTGACCTCTCCTTCTCCTGACTGACCTCCTCATCTCCTGCCTGACCTCCTCTCTCCTGCCTGACCTCCTCCTCTCCTGGCTGACCTCCTCCTCTCCTGCCTGACCTCATCATCTCCTGCCTGACCTCATCATCTCCTGCCTGACCTCCTCCTCTCCTCCTCCTCTCCTGCCTGACCTCCTCCTCTCCTGGCTGACCTCCTCTCTCCTGCCTGACCTCCTCTCTCCTGCCTGACCTCATCATCTCCTGCCTGACCTCATCATCTCCTGCCTGACCTCCTCCTCTCCTCCTCATCTCCTGCCTGACCTCCTCCTCTCCTGCCTGACCTCCTCCTCTCCTGGCTGACCTCCTCTCTCCTGCCTGACCTCATCATCTCCTGCCTGACCTCATCATCTCCTGCCTGACCTCATCATCTCCTCTCTCTCTCAGGTTTCCTCCAACAAGGGTCACCGGGGGATAATGTCGTAGTCCAATGAAAAGCAGAGGAAACCCAAGGATTCCAGATTGTTCTCACTTAAAGCTGCAGTAGGGCAACCATCTGACAAATTAGCAAGAGTGAGTTTACCTGCCCAGTGGAAATAGAGCACGCTCTGCATTCCATTTCAATCCCATGCACGTGCAACAGAGGTTTTCCACAGACTCCCAGAAGCACTAGCAGCTTTAAGCTGAATATAAAATATATATATTGTGACGAATCTGGTGGGGACCAGACTCGCCACGGTTCAAATACAAACAAATTAAATACAAATACAAGTAATTATTGAATTCAGGGCAGAATCCAGAGGGGAAAAGCAAAAGAATGGTCGTGATTCAGTCTGTACTAATCAGCTACCTAATTGACTCTACTCCTTCCGTGACGGACGTATCTCCCATCCTTCACATATCCAAAGGAGGGGGGAGGAGATCTGTCACAATATATATATATCTCCAAGCCTCTGACTTCCCAACCTCTGTTTTGCACGTTATGTGTACTTTTTTACCAGGAATGCAATGGTGCTTTTTCTTCGTTTTTCCGATGCGACTCCAGGAACACCACAGCAAGACATCTGATTGGTTATTGATGCAGGGAGCTGTTGTTTTTGACAATTCAGATGTTTTTGGCCAATCGGATGTTTTGGCCAATCAGAATTTTTGGCCAATCGGATGTTTTTGGCGTGGTGTTCCCGGGGTGCATCATAAAACTAAGACCACAATTTACCACCAAATACATGCCGATCAGAGGCTGGGAAAATGTTTGTATGTATGAATGATGTATGAATATTCAGGTTAAAGCTGCTGGTGCCTCTGGGAGTCTGGTGGGAAGCCTTTGTGTGTGTGTGTGCATGGGCTTGATAAGTGATGCAGAGCTCGCTCTATTTCCGCTGGGTAGCTAACCTTCCAATTTATCTGAAGTCGCCTACTGCAACTTAAAAAAAACTGGTTGTGTTTACCCAAACATAGGCAATTTTGTTCACTGCACCAGTGCAGACATTATGCTGATGCGCAATAAAGTTTACAGCATCAATTCTGACGCGTGAAACACTTCCTGCTGTGCACTTGGATTCAAATTGTCTGGGGTCTCACTAAGTTATAACCTGAAAAGAAGAAAAATAAATAAATAAATAAATGTATCTCCCTGCAGAAAACAGCCACCGCTAAATTTGCAATGATGGATAATGGCCTGGGATTGATGAGGCTGTCTGTGAGCTGAATGTTGGATGGATTTCCAGACTGAATGTAACTAAAATGAGATCTTACCAGCGGTGAAACATTTAGCTGCTTTGAATCTAATGTAATGTGATCTAAGGGTGCACCCTTTGCATTAAATAATAGGTGTGCTTCAAGTAGCAGAAATGTATATGTATAGAGGAGGGGGAACAATGGTATAAATGAAGGGTTTTCCCTTGAATCCTTTTAAGCGCTTATCTGTATAGTGTTATTGCTTAGCCAATTGGTTGTATTTGTCTTCAACTGTGTTTGTATCTCTCTCTCTCTCTCTCTCTCTCTTCTCTCTCTCTCTCTCTCTCTCTCTCTCTCTCTCTCTCTCTCTCTCTCTCTCTCTCTCTCTCTCTCTCTCTGTGTGATGGGTGCGGGGGGGGGGCAGCTTACTAGGTATGATAATTCTGGTGCATCAATAAAATAATATAATTAACTAATAATATGTTGTAATCCATTTTCATCTTCTGAGATGCATTCGAACTGTAATCAAATATACAATCTTAAAAACTATATTCTGTTTTTCTAATTTCTCTTGAATTTAATCACATCATACATTTCTGTTGCATCGGCCTGACACAGTCAAATCCATACCATAATATATCACACCTGACACATGCTATAGGTCACTCTGTTCATCGGTTGGTCCACAAAGATGTCCCCCACCCTCTAGTGGATATATAATATATAAATAGATCCAGCTTTCCTGTCATTAGTAGAAAGAGGATTGTTGAAACAGTTCTCTTATACATTTTAGAGTATGGTGATGTGATTTATAGGCATGCTGCAGCTTCAACTCTTAAACCACTGGACTCTGTCTATCATTCTGCCCTCAGATTTATTACTGGTGACAGATATGATGGTATTTGTTTATTTTTAATGTCCTTATTGGTACACTCTCCTCTTACATCACAACACTGTTGGAAAGGAATCTTGGAACCTATTCTACACGTCCAAATGACTGGTTGGTTCTTAGGGTTCCTCGCTGCATTTAAATTCGCACAACAAGAGAAAGAAGTCTCCCCTTGATGTTCTATTTTTTTTATTTTGGGGGGATGGGGGGGGGGGGGGGGGGGGTGAAGTATCATCTTGGAAACGGTGTACCCGCAGTTGTAAAGATTGAACGGAAGCAGTCATCACACGTCCTTCATCAAGATACACAGATAGGAGTGAGGACACAATGTTCTTTTCAGTGCTCCAGGTCAGGCAATTCAGCTCTACAATGGAAAGTAGTTGTTTTGTCTTAGCTTATCGTGGGGGCTAGTAGATCATTATAATGTGTGTTTGTTTGTTTGTTTGTTTGTTTGTTTTTTGTTTGTTTGTTTGTTTGTTTGTTTGTTAGCTTTCGCCGCTGTGCTTTCCCTGCACTATTTAAAAGTTGAATTCATGTTTTCTATGCCTTCTGTCACATTGTCTTTGTGTTGACTCTGCTGGTTCGAGCAAGAAGGCAATGCAGACATTGTCCATCATGTTGACACACACACACACACACACACACACACACACTGATGTAAACACACACATAAACACACACACAAACATATAGGCAAGTACATATAATGCAAACACGTACACATGTACACACACAAACACACACACACACACAATATTGCGTATTGTGCTGTTGCAACCACATTAGGTTATTTGGCTTATGCATAGTGCAGTATACTCATGCTGAGCGCACACATGTGAACACACAGGCGGACTGGAGTCCCGAGGGTTACATGCAGCACCTTGTGACTAATGGTGCAGCTTTCTGTACAAGCTCATGCTAATCACTTCTCTGATAGATTGTGTTCCTCTGAAGTGCTAATAGCATCATTAGCTAACACTGTTGTGGTGGTCTAAGCTCTCTCTATCCCCTCATGTTGAATTTATTTATTTCTTACTTACTTTCTTTCTTTCTTTCTTTCTTTCTTTCTTCTTTCTTTCTTCTTTCTTTCTTTCTTTCTTTCTTTCTTTCTTCTTTCTTTCTTCTTTCTTTCTTTTCTTTCTTTCTTTTCTTTCTTTCTTTCTTTCTTTCTTTCTTTCTTTCTTTCTTTTCCTTTCTATATTTATTTCTTTCTCTCGTCCCTTTCTTTCTTCCCTCCTTTCTTTCTTCCTTTCTTCCTTTCTTTCTTTATCTCTTTCTTTCTTTCTTTCTTTCTTTCTTTCTTTCTTTCTTTCTTTCTTTTCTTTTCTTTCTTTCTTTCTTTCTTTCTTTTTCTTTCTTTCTTCTTTCTTCTTTCTTTCTTTCCTAAAAGCTTTGGACAGGTTTACTTTCAATCTAATGGCTTTAATTCCCTGTAAAGACAAAAGTATGGATTATAGAGGCTCAGCTGGAAGGTGAGCATTACTTCTCAGCAGGCATGGGGATGGGGAGTAATGGCTTGAGGAGTAACCTGGGACTCAGTAAGGAAGCTAATAGCTTTGCATCGACTACACTGCTGGCAAGTATTTCAACTTAATGTCCAAAAATCCCAATGATCCTTACTGGATGCCAACCTTTTTGTTGTGATAATCGTGCCCAGGGCCCCACTTTCCTTAATAGGGTCCTCAACCAATCAGACTGATATTTAGGAAAGATACATACACAAATTAAAATAATAATAACAATAAATCTGCTGAATTAATAGTGGAATTATTTAATTGGCCCTCATAGTTATTTAGTTATTTAATTTGTTATTTAATCACACGTGTGATGTTGTCTACACAGACACCATCGTCAACTGAGCATGTTCACTGTATCTAAAGGGAAGACAGATGGAAACGCAGCAGTCAATAAACAACACCAGCAGTGCTGTCTGTCTGAGACAAACACAAACACTCACACACACACACACGCACGCACGCACGCACGCACGCACGCACGCACGCACGCACGCACGCACACACACACACACACACACGGGGGGTCGCGGCCTGAAAACTTTGGGAACGATGTATTTATATATTACATGATACCTAAGCGCATACAGTACAGATATCCTCATAAGTATCTATTAATTCGTATTAATTAGATACTCTTTGGGCTTGTTTTTATCTACTTATTCTGAAAGAGTTGAAATTATTATTTTCGCTAGCAAGATCTCATTTGATTATTCATTCCATTAAGCCTATTGCCAGCAGGCACATTTAAATAAATATAATCTGATTGATTGGGGTAATGAGGCACTTAAAATTAGCCTATATATATGCATTTAACTTGTCTGCGATATATTCTACAATCTGTTAATAAAGTAATGCTGTTAGAAAATCATGGTTTTCTGGGATCAACACCTCCCCCTTTTCAGGTAAAATGGCCACGCACAATTATCCTGATTACTGAAGTCTGGTTCAAATTAACGAGACCGAATTAGCCTTCTAGAAACCAAGATAGCCTGACTTCAATCATTGGGTTCATTTAAGCTGGCTAAATTGACTTTTGATCGACTTAGGCTACGTTTAGACGAGCGTTTTGTGAACAGAAACCGCAAAAGTCGTTTTGCGGTTTCACTTTTAATTTTACGCTTAGACGAGCGTTTTGGGGTGGAATTCTCCGTGCAGACGACGCTGTAACGACGGAGCCTCGCTGTCACACGATTGGCGCATATGTCACATGACGTGCTGTGAAGACCCGCCCTACTCTGCCTCTGATTCGCAGACTGTGGATGGGGAATGTGATTGGACCAAAGCAGAGTCACTCATAGACAGTGGGTCCACTCACGCCGCGGGACAGATTCTTGTGTATTTAACCCTTTCACTGCCACACGACAGCCGGTTGTGTGATAGTAAAGGGTTAACCTTCTGTCGTGTGGCAGTGAAAGGGTTAAAAGTACTGCCAATGTAGCCTTCAGGTGATCTCCGTTGATATAGTCAGACATACTTGCTTTGTTTACGTCTCGGCTACTGGCGCATACCTGCTACCTGTGACGTAGGCAGTACACGCGACCAGAGCCGTGACAACCCTTTCGTCATCGTTTTAACAGATTTATACGGTTTAACAGTTTAGACGAGAGCGCAAAGCTTTTGCGTTTCTAGGAATTCCACCCTGGAAGGTAGTCTCACTTTTTTGCGGTTTCACCCCGTAAAAACGCTGTTTCCGTATAAACAAAAGGCACATCCGAAAAAATATTTTTGCGGATTCACCTGCTAGCGTTTCCGTCTAAACGGGGCCTTAGTTGAACCAGGTATGGGGAATGGGGCCCTGGTAACCAGGTTATATTTTCTACACTAAAGACTTGAACTTTGGGCTGTTTCTTTGCTACCGTCTTCATTACAAGGGAATAAATAAGCCTGAGAATAAATTATTAAAATCTGATTTTAGACTGGTTTCTTCTGAAAAAACAACAGCATCTGCAATGCTGTAAAACAGCAATCTCTATTCAAAAGAGCCCTGCTTGATATTGCAATTTGTTTATATTATTTGTTTTGGTCTGATGTGTGGCCAACTCTATCCCCACACAACTCTAATCCATACATCAAACCAAAACAAAATTATTTTAAGTGTAATACCAAAAGGAGCAATTTTGCTTAGAGGTCAATGTTTGATGCCAATACAGATTGTACCTTAATCACCATGTTTGAAGTAGAGTAGGCTATATTACAGTTAGCACAGGTTAACCACAATGCAGCATTATGCATGTAGGCATACAGACTATTGTTTTTCTGAAATTTGTATTGATCATCTCTACTAAATGTCATCTCATCGAGTAATGTTTCAGTCATGCCGTTGACTTGATTAGATTAGATCAGAGATTAGAATGGCATTATGGCTAGCTTGCAAGAGATTGTTTACCATGGTTTATATACCGAATATACAATTCACCTTTGTGGCTGCTTTGTGGTTTGCCTAAGTGTTTATTGTGAGCACTAAGGGAAACATTGAGAGAAGCTAAGTGCACATATATTGAGCATGTCTGCCATTTCCCTGAATGCTCCTGACTCATGGAACATCCTTCAATGCACTTTCAAGATCAATGCTCTTCCAAGCTACAGTGGGCACAGTTCAAAACCATGATCACTCACCACTGTGTTGTCTTTATCTCACCTCTGATTTGAGGTGATTTCCCCTGTTTTCATCTGTTTTTTCTTGTTGTGGTGCTACTTTTAGTTTGGTCCTACAAGCTCTAAATTCTATTTATACTTTATTTAAACTCGGAAGTCACTGAGGGAGACCCTCATTTTCAATGACGCAGAGTGTACAGAGCATTACATGTAAGGACACACACAATCAATTTAAAACAATAGATAAATTATAAATATATAGTCAAACTAATTACAATAATAATAATAATAATAATAATAATAATAATAATAATAATAATAATAATAATAATAATAATAATAATAATAATAATAATAATAATAATAATAATAATAATAATAATAATAATAATAATAATAATAATAATAATAATAATAATAACAACAACAATACAGTTTATAAGCTAGACCATTAGCATAAACAACTACATGTTGATGGTGGACAGTTATTGAAAAGAAAAAAAATCTAAAACATAAAAAAAACAATACAAGAGTTCTTAGTTCTAGGTCACGTTGTAATAAATTCCATGATTCCGCTGCAATAATACAGAAAGCAGCCAAGATTAGTTCTAGCTCTGGGAACCTGAAGAACTGTCACTGGAGCTTGTTCCTCGTGGACCAGTGTTCTAGAGTAGCAGAGATGAGAGATGAGAGGTGAGAAATAAAGGTTTGATGACGCTTGACAAAATAAAAGTGTGACAACCAACCAACCAATCAACCAATTAGTCAATCAATTAGTCAATCAATTGTCTAATGATTATGTCAATTACTTGCTATAAAGCAATAGCAGAATTAATAATAATAATGATGATGATGATGACGTTGACAAAGACAAACAATGCACTAACACAAGGTCAATATGTGTCTGTTTGTTTGTTCGTCTAGATTCATTGGCCTAACTTGGCACAAACATATTGGTCATAATTAGGTTATGGCATATTATGCCAGTGTAACGAGGGTGTAAACTCACTCCTAAGTTAAATACCCGCGTTGTCCACTTGAATTGGATGTTTTTATGGTGGCTGAATGGATGAGACCGTGGTATTTTAACTCTCGGGGGCACATGGAGCTGGTGTGCACGGAGGGTTTGCGGTCCGAGGCGCGTGCCAGTAGCTCCTGACCAGCGGTTACAGTAGCACACACCATGGGATACGTAACCCCCCTCCTATATACACTATATGAAATGAGAAAATGTATATCTCACGGTATGTATACGCTAATAATAATAACAATAATAATTACACTGAAAGGAGCTAATGTTTGTCTGTTTTTCTGTTCAGATTGTCCTCCCACACTGTTCATTGGATCTAGGCCAACTTGGCACAGACATGGCTCATGTTGCCAGGGGGCACAACATGGAATAATTAGCCGCCCCCTCTCTCCGATATCTGACCAGAATGCGCCGTGGTAATTATTAAAATATTCACCCATCACAGATTTTCAAACCAGATGTTGAGCTTGTCATGGTGTTGCTCTTCTTGTGCCTCATAAGACTGCAGAAAACTCCATCTTTGTATTCCTGACACAGAACAGAGGGTTGTTTTTAAATCCCCACAGCCTGAACACGGCATAGGAGTTCATTTAAAAGGATTACAGCCCGAAACACCATGTGAAAACACCATGTGGCGTTACCCCCGACTCGTTTCAGAAACGTTAAGGCCCTGTGAATACTTTGCAAGCCGAGACACAAATGGACACCTGTCCCCGCTTGTGAATGGTTGATGACATCCTTGTGGGAAAACAGCTTCCCGCTGACTGAAAAGACGACTTGTGTCTGGACTTGTTCTCTTATCTCCAGCTATTGTATTGAAATGCCAGATGCAGTGGTTGCAGCAGTGACGTCCCTCGACACCTTCCATTGGCTCCATCTTGTGACAGCTCCCATATTACCACACATAAATGATGTTGTCTGTGATCTAAATCAATACCCCTCCAAACTTTGTTTGGTGTGGCTTGCAGTATTACTTATTTATTTATTTTCAAAATACGTTTTCTCCTTGAGACAGCCCTCAGTACTGGAAAATGCATGGATCACTTTGCCAGATTTATCCATCCCACATCATCACTGCTAGAGGTCTGTTGAATCACAGTGTATATTTGACAATAGTACATTAAGTGAGAATGCTATTCATCGACTACAGCTCGGCATTCAATACCATAGTCCCCTCCATACTCATAGCCAAGCTCAGGGACCTGGGCTTGAACTATGACCTCTGCCAGTGGGTCTTGGACTTCCTGACTGGCAGACCCCAGGTGGTGAGAGCAGGCAACTGCACTTCCTCATCCATCACCCTCAACATAGGGGCCCCCCAGGGCTGTGTTCTGAGTCCCCTCCTCTACTCCCTGTACACACATGACTGTGTGGCTCAGCGGAGTAGCAATACAATCATCAAATTTGCTGACGACACAGTGGTGGTGGGCCTGATCTCTGCCAACGACGAGAGGGCCTACCTGGAAGAGGTCAAGGTCCTGGCGGGATGTTGCCAGGAAAACAGCCTCTCCCTGAACGTCAGCAAAACAAAGGAGATGATTGTGGACTTCAGGAGGTCGGGGGTCAAGGACTACAGCCCCCTCAGCATCGACGGGGCACCGGTTGAGAGAGTCAACAGCTTTAAGTACCTCAGAGCCTACATATCCGAGGACTTGACATGGACCACACACATTGACAGTGTTGTGAAGAAGGCACGACAACGCCTCTACTTCCTCAGGCGCCTAAGGAAGTTCCAAGTCAGTCAGAAGATCCTTAAGAACTTCTACTCATGTACAATAGAGAGCATCTTGACCGGCAACATCACCTCCTGGTTTGGGAATAGCACTGCACAAGACCGAAGCAGACTACAAAGAGTGACACGTTCAGCCGAACGCACAATTGGAGGGGGGCTCCCCACCCTCCAGAACATTTACAACAAGCGTTGCAAGGGCAAGGCTAAGAGAATCATTAAAGACTCCAGCCACCCGAACAACTGCCTCTTTGAACTGCTGCGGTCAGGCAAGCGATACCGGAGTCTCAAGGCGAGCACAGAAAGACTCAGAAGAAGCTTCTATCCCCAGGCCATCAGGCTGCTAAACGAACAATGAATGAACACTACACAACAACAACCACCAAACGCACATAGCACACACATCCACACGCACACACTCACTTTAAACAAACACACTGTAGCACCCACTCCACACACTTTATAGCACACACCCACTTTAAACAAACACACTGTAGCACCCACTCCCCACACTTTATATTTATTGATGAAGGATTGCACTACAACTCGTACACCTTACTGTAAATTGTACCCCCCCCCCCCCCCCCCCCCCATTAACTTTTATTTGGCTCCAAAGTGTGAAATATTAAAATGTTATATATTACAGCCTCAGTGTATTAAAACGAATAATAAATAGCCTGTGCAGCCTATGCCTATAGATGTATGAAGCTTAAAGCCTAAGTAATTTGAGGCTTAATAAAAGCACAATAAAGGCATGTGAAAAAATCCCTAGATAAAATCGTGCCTTCACTTTAAGTTTGCATTGATCATACTAAATAAACAGTATATCCAATCAAAGTGAAAACATGAATTACAACTGACGAAAATGGTGTCTAAGCCAAACTAACATACCTGGAGCTTTGAATAATTGTGTGTGTGTGTGTGTGTGTGTGTGTGTGTGTGTGTGTGTGTGTGTGTGTGTGTGTGTGTGTGTGTGTGTGTGTGTGTGTGTGTGTGTGTGTGTGTGTGTGTGTGTGTGTGTGTGTGTGTGTGTGTGTGTGTGTGTGTGTGTGTGTGTGTGTGTGTGTGTGTGTGTGTGTGTGTGTGTGTGTGTGTGTGTGTGTGCGTGCGTGCGTGCGTGCGTGCGTGCGTGCGTGCGTGCGTGCGTGCGTGCGTGCCGTGCGTGCGTGCGTGCGTGCACAGCTGCGACAACGTCCAGTAACCCTGGACAGTGACAAAAATGGAGTCAACTCCTTAGTTATCAGTAAACAGAGGATGAAACTCGCCAAGACAATACTTCAACAATAAAACAAAGTAAGCCAAGTAGGCCTATAGGTCTGTGTTCACAGAAGCAGCAACACTTTTTTTTATTTTCAATAAAAAACTGCAAACATCACAAGCAAAGATGGCATTGATTAGTACGGTTCAACTATACTCTGCTCAGAATGGTCTGCAGGATAGTTTTGTCCATCCTGATATTCTGATAATGCATCGAAGCTTTAAAAATGGAACTGAGAGAGTACCATTCCTTTTCGTCCAAGGCTTAGCCATGAGCCTGGGCTAATTTTCCAGAACATGAAACTAATGGTTTGGTCTAACTAATGGTATGCACTGTGGCCCCCTGGGAACTGGAGTTCCAGCCTTGACTGCACTTGACCTTGCTCAGATTCCTCATGGCTGAGTTTGTTGGGAGGAATAAATAGACCTGGCTCTCGTATTCGGGTCACGTCAACCGCTGCTAGGCAGTTGTCACCACGACGACGGCCTGACGGATTGACCCTTGCATCTTATCTGAGGGAGAGCAATGAAAACACTCCCGCACTGTGATCCAAAAAGTGACACACACACACACACACACACACACACACACACACACACACACACACACACACACACACACACACACACACACACACACACACACACACACACACACACACACACACACACACACACAAATGGATGACAATAGCAATTATACATTGCTATTACACATTACACACACCTGCCACGCCTACACATACATACACAGTGGGAGAAATGAAGTTGCAATGTCTTGGATGAGTATTAGAGCTACAATGTGTAATATATATTGTTTTTTTTGCTCCAAAATATATGAACTCACAGTCAAGTCTACTCTGAGCGAGATTCATTGACCAGTGTAGCAGCAATGCAGAGATATTCCATTCTATAGTTTACATTCCATTCCATTCTATAGGCTCACCCTTCTAGCCAACTAGAGCAGCTCAAAGGGAATTTCATTGCCTTTTAGTGGTTGGATTTAAGCTTTCCTCATTCAAAACCGCCTAACAATGAGGACCTGTACCATGTACCAATCACTACTTAAACACAAAATGCTGTGCTTTTTCCAACAAAATAGATAATTAGATAATTGTGATGAATAAGAAACATTTGTTTCTCACATTTTCTTACTTACTATTCAAATTGATGTCCAATCAACTTAAGTTGGTTGTAATTGCCTTCATTTAGAAATAATTGTTGTGATGACATTAACTCAAAATGTCCTCTGGGTTGTGCTATTTAATTTGTTTTTGAAGACAATTATTTATGAAACAATGAAATTGGTATCCAACTGTTACACTTGTTAGTAAGTTGATGACTTAACCCAAACTAGACAATAATGTACTGACCAACTTTAGTTGGGTGAGTGAGACTCACAATTACTCCACGAGAGGCCAGACGGATATAATTCCACACAGGTTCAGGAGTTCTATGGAGAAAAATTCTTTTTTGTATACGGCAGGAGTTCTATGGAACCAATTACCTACCTCTTGAACAAAATCAAAATCAAAATCAAAGAAAACAACATCATGGAGGAATTTCAATCAGGCTTTAGAACGCAAATATTACGTCAGACTTGGAGATCCTTCTTCTGAGAAACATGACACCCACTTCGGAGTTCCACAGGGGAGCTGACTTGGTCCATTATTATTCTCACTATACATGCTGCCACTTGCAGATGACACACAATTGTACATCTCCGCTAAACCAAATGATCACAAAAGGACGCTGAAAAACTGATCCATGCCTTTATCTCAAGCCGACTTGACTACTGTAATGCACTCCTCACGTCCTCCCAAAAAAAGACACAGAATGACTCCAACTCATTAAAAACTCTGCAGCTAGGCTAGAACCAAGAGGAGAGACCACATCAGTCCAGTATTAGTTACCCTGCACTGGCGTCCGGTAACATTTAGAATCTATTCCAAGGTCCTCCTCCTTATATACGAAGCACTAAATGGAACAGGACCAAGCTACATTGCAAATTATCTAGTCAACTATGTGCCTTCTAGAATATTACGATAATCTACTACTGGTCTATTGAAGGTTCCCAACCACAGCCTAAAGAAAATCGGGGACGCAGCCTTTGCAAACTATGCACCAAAGCTATGTAACACCCTACCTATGGACATTAGGGAAGCTACTGTAGTAATATAAATTAAATGTTTTGCTAAAAACATACCTCTTCACCATAGCCTTTTAATACACTATGCTGCTGATTGTACTATAGCAGTATTTTACTCTGTCCATTCTATCTTACTAACTGTCAGGTGAATGGTGTGGGTATCAGATTCAGATTCAGAGTCAGAGTTTTATTTGCCACATACAAACAATACAATCATGGAGTTTTTCATACAAAATCATAAATACCATACCATGGTCAAAAGGAGCAGGAAGAAGAATAATTCTTATAGTTACCTGCCCCTTATTCCTAAACTAAACAAGTATTACTTGATGGTTGGCGTACAACCTAATTTACACAAAATTATAATTTATACCATATACAAAGAAACAAAACAATCCACAGTTTAAACAAGAAACAATTAAATGATAATAATAATAATAAAAAAGAATAAAAAATAAAAAATATCACTATTCAGATCACATTTGACTTTCATACTGACTAAATTCTTTTTTTTATAATTCTTTTTTAATTGACAAACACTATTACATCCCTGAAGCATGGAGAGAATTCCACAACTTTACACCAAAAACTGAAGGACACATCTGTTTAAGTGTGGTACGTGCAAACTGATGTTTAAAATTTAATTTCCTCCTACTAAACTCACTTTCTAAATGAAAAAGATTTTGTAATTTTTCTGGCAGAGTATTATTTCTTGCCCTAAACATAATTAACATTGTTTGAAACTTAACCATGTCTTCAAGTTTAATTATTCTAGATTTAATAAATAATGTGTTTGTGTGTTCTCGATAATTCACTTTATGTGTGATTCTTACAGCCCTCTTCTGTAGTATATATAATGGTTTTATATTAGTCCCATAAGTATTCCCCCATACTTCAACACAATAACTGAGATAAGGTGAGATGATGATGTATCAAGCAGGACTATTTTATTGTTGCACTATTTTACTCTGTCTATTCTATTTTACACTTTTTATTATTGTCTATTTTAAAACTGCAATATAATTAAACAGGTCTGTGTGATGATACAAAGGAGACCTATTGGGATGTTAGATCCTAATGTGAAAAACTGTGATTTTATATGTCCGCACTTTATTATATATTTTTTTTAAGCACTTTGAGCTCCAATTATTGTATGAAAGGTGCTATACAAATAACGTTTATTATTATATAATTTATTATTATGACATGCCAATCTGAAGTGACCTGAACATCTTCCTGCGTGGTCACAGGCGTTAGAACGCGGTCCATCAGAAAGTGCGGTCTATCAGAATGCACGGTTCACCGCTAAGTCATCGGCAGAGGTTTGCACTCGGCCCTCTCCCCACATAAGCCATGTGTCGCTGCTTGTAAAATCGTGCTGAATCGTGACCAGGCTTAGCGGTGGGACACTGCAGGGAGCAGTAAAGGCTAAGGGGCCGCCGGCTAGCGAGAACGCCAGTCAGCGAGCGCTGAGGTAGAGCCCGCCGAGAGATGGTTATTACTGTTTAACTGGCAGCACTTTGCGCCATATATCATATATATGCAGTGGGGGTTTGGAGTGGACCATAGTAGTCGGGGAGGATAAAGGAGTGACCACGGTTTATGGGCTATCATCACACAGACCTGTACACCTCACACGTGCACGCACGCACGCACGCACGCACGCACGCACGCACACACACACACACACACACACACACACACACACACACACACACACACACACACACACACACACACACACACACACACACACACACACACACACACACACACACACACACACACACACACACACACACACACACACACACACACACACACACACACACACACACACACACACACACACACACACACACACACACACACACACACACACACACACACACACACACACACACACACACACACACACACACACACACACACACACACACACACACACAACGAGGCGCCACGCGGCTACCGTAATAGTTGTGCCGGACGGGTCGACGACAGCGTTTAGCCTATTTTCAGGAATAGAGAAGAACGTAATGTCGATATATGAGAGAGAGAGAGCGAGAGAGAGAGAGAGAGAGAGAGAGAGAGAGAGAGAGAGAGAGAGAGAGAGAGAGAGAGAGAGAGAGAGAGAGAGAGAGAAATGTCATTTATTTAATTTATTTGGCCTATTATTTGCTGTGCATAGCTGTACCAATACAACCAGGTGCGTTAGGTAACAGTAGTCTGTCTCTCCCCCTCAGTGGGCTGTTGGACATCAGAGGGGGGATAATAATGATGTGACAGTAGCAGCAGTCGCCCCCTGTGGCCCAGTGGCCTGTCGTGCTCCACTGTCAGCAGGACCTCCCTGTTAGTCATCCCAGCGCTCTGCCACGTCTCTCCTGGTTGACCGCGAATCAACGACAGGAGCCGCTCGGCTCGCGGCTTCACACGCTTGTCGGTCTCCTTATGAAAAAGGTACCGTATCTACAGTATCACTAATACCAACACCAGGCCCCGCCGCCCACCATGTGGTCTCCTCCTCTCTTTCTCCGCTCCCGCCTGAGGGTGAGTTACAGCGTGGCAGAGCATCTTCATCACAACCAGATGTCCAGGCTGCCTGAGCGGAGGCTTGTTTATGATTTTCTCACGGGCAATTCCGCTTCACTCCGGGCAGCGTTGACTAGCATGGGGGGAAGTTACACCGCGCCTCGTCGTTCTTATTTCCCGCACGTGTGTCAAACCTTCAGAGATATCAGAATGCAATGGGATGACAAAGGAGAGCGGAAAGCACAGCGTGTTCACTCAGACGCAGCGTTGAGCAAATTCCCATTCTGTTGAAACCGATCTTCACTTCCGCTGAAGAGCGGCATGCGGCTATAGGGCGACCGTTGTGCTGGAGCCGTTCACAGCAGTGCTCGCCATACAAGCTCCGCCATCTCGTACACAGCCAGATCAATAGCAGTATATGAAGCAAACAAACCTGACTGATGTGTTGATGTGTCAGTGGCATTCCTCGTTGCATATTTAACACAGATGTCTAGGCTCAGGGCAGAAAAACAAACACTTTACATAGCAAGCATGGACCCCGCCATAGGTACACCAGTGTGATTGATTGTAACGCGGGCAGCCATTATTCTCCTCGCTACATTACATTCATTTAATGAGTGCTGCAGTGTAATATATTATCATCAGAGACAGAAACCTGACAGGCATGTCTCAGCTAACCCCCCCACCCAACCTGATCTCTTATCAAGATAGTTCAACATTATTGTCTGGGCCCTGACAAAGTAATAGCTATAATGACTGGAGCGAGAAGCTTTCAAGAGGCAGTCAATCTATTGGCCCAACCACTGCCTAGACGAGGATTCATTGCCTTTCATTTTCAGACCAGTGTGTTCAGAAGCAGGGGGTTGCTGGGCTTCTCGCTTCCCAGACCCCCCCCCCCCCCCCCTTTGACAACGTGTGACTACACCCAGATTAGAAGACTCATAAAGTAAAGAATAGCCATTGATTGCTCGCTATCCCTGTCATCTTAATTCACACTGTGGTCTTGATGGACGGCAACCCGCCAGAGGACGCGTTGTTCCTGCTCTCTCGCTCCTCATCCCCCTGTACGCTCCGCATGTCGCGGCCCTAACTCTTCCCGCAGGCGAGCGTGTCAGCGCAAAGCCCCGCCTCCCGAGCCCTCTTCTTCTCCCGACTTAGCGGAGGTGCGGCGGGAGCTGCCGTCGCCTGTCAACAGGATCGGTGTGGCGGAGTGTCATTATCATGAATCCATGAAACCATGACTAATTGTGGTTTGTGTCGCTGATGGGTTTCATCTTATCACGGTTATATATATTGTTTGTCAATTGACCTCTGACACGATGCTGTTGATGAGAAGATCGAGAAATCAAGAATGTTGATGCTGAATGAACATAATGCTGTGTAACTGGATCTGATGCATTGGTTAGCTGTACAGTATGAGCGCTACTGTCGCACAGGTATCAAGTTTCAAGTTTCTTTAATAGTTGTCATACAGAAGTACAGAATACTTTTGTACAAAATGCTTCTTAGTAATGTGTCTGTGTATCTACACTCCTGACATTTCAGCATTGGTGGTTGGTTTGCGTGAAGCAGCATAGCTGTTGGGTAGATGTGTATTATGTGTTTTACTCACCAGGGGGAACGGTTGCGCCTGCCGTTCTGTTTGTGAGTGAGTGAGTGAGTGAGTGAGTGAGTGAGTGAGTGAGTGAGTGAGTGAGTGAGTGAGTGAGTGAGTGAGTGAGTGAGTGAGTGAGTGTGTGTGTGTGTGTGTGTGTGTGTGTGTGTGTGTGTGTGTGTGTGTGTGTGTGTGTGTGTGTGTGTGTGTGTGAGTGTGAGTGTGAGTGAGTGAGTGTGTGTGTGTGTGTGTCCGGCAGGCATCATATTTTGCCAACTAAAAGGCTTATGTGGGTGGAACGTTGCACATACAGTAGGCTGCAGGTAGCAGGCCAGGCCTGAATTCTAGAATAGTTTGCTAATCGGTCCACGACAAGTATTTTATTCGAATACATGTCAGGGACCCGATGGACATCAATACTGGAAATCGCGATCAGACAATTGGAATATTCTTCTTGGGATACCTCCTAGTAAAGGTAAGGAGTCTATATGACATCAATATTACTTTGATCCAACAATGATTTCACATCGATCGCAACGATCATAATGTTACATACTCCAAAACGTATGCCGTTGCTGACGATCAGAGCACCCCCCCCCCCCCCCCCCCCCCCCTTGATGCATTCATGATGAAACATAATACCTATTATATACCTTTGGAAATAGTGTCCAGGCGAGCAACGCGAACGCCTTTAGCAAAATTCACATAGCACTCCATAACGCAGCTTCCAGGAATTAGCCAGGATCACTCTGAAACGATACAATATTTACCACGGGATAACACGCAAACGTATACATGATTTTTTTTTTATTTGTTTACATGTGGGACGAGAGATAGTGACTGTCAAATGAGCCATAGTATTGTCTCCATAGCTATAATATAGAATATAGATATAGCTCTGCAAACATCATGACGCACAGTGAAAATCCCTATCTTTTAAAGTGTGGCCCATTTTGACTACAAGAGTCAAGAGTTTTAATTGTCACGGCATACAGGTATACAATGAAATGCGGGTGGTCTTGCCCGCAACGATGTGCAATACAGTGGTACATATAATAGAATCAAAAGAAGAAACAACATTGTGCAGTAACAGGTAGCAGGTAACATGGAGTGACATCTCGGTATCTGTACATAGTTATTTACAGAGCATGTGTGACATGCTAGTTAGCTTTGGTAGTGCAATACACTGTTCCTGTTATTCTAATTTAAAGTGTCCTTTCCTTTGGCCATAAGTGTGCGTGTGTGCGACATGAGTGTGTGCCCGCTCATGTTAAAGTGTTAAGTGGCTGCTCGTGTGTGAGCGTGCACAGTGTGCGTGTCGTGTGTGTGTTCATGTGTGCTTGTGTGTGGACAGTTCAATGTTCTGAGCACACAATGTTCATTGTTCATGGCTCTGATGGCCTGGGGGAAGAAGCTGAGCCTAAGCCGCTCTGTCCTAGTAGCTGGGGTTCGCAGGCGTCTGCCTGACCTCAGCAGCTGAAACAGGCTGTTATTGGGGTGGTGAGGGTCTTTCATTATCCTGCAGGCTCTGGATTTGCACCTCTTGTTGTATAGAACCTGCAGGGGGGGTAGTGCAATACCCGTGGTACGCTCGGCTGAGCGCACCACTTTCTGTAGGGCCTTCTTGTCCTGTGCCATGCTGTTTCCATACCAGGCAGTGATGTTTCCGGTCAGGATGCTCTCTACAGCTCCTGAGTAGAAGGACTGGAGTCTATTCCCCGATACTCTGAACTTCCTTAACTGTCTCAGGTGGTAGAGACGCTGTTTCGCCTTCTTTACTACTGTGTCTATGTGTGTTGACCATGTCAGGTCCTCTGAGATGTGGACCCCCAGGTACTTGAAGCTGCTCACCCTGTCCACGGTAGCCCCGTTTATCATCAGTGGTGTGTGTGTCTCCTGCTGTCCTCTCCTATAATCCACGATCAGTTCCTTGGTTTTGCCAATGTTCAGGAGCAGGCTGTTGTCCTGGCACCAGCGTTCCAGTACCTCAACCTCCTCCCGGTAGGCCTTCTCGTCGTTGTCCGAGATCAGCCCCACCACCACCGTGTCATCTGCGAACTTCACTATGGAGTTGGAGCTGAACTTGGCCACACAGTCGTGTGTGTAGAGTGAGTACAGCAGGGGGCTCAGAACACAGCCCTGGGGGGACCCGATGCTCAGGGTGATGGTGTTGGAGGTCTGACCCCCCAAGGATGAAGATAATGGCTGGCGCTGAAAGTTAGATTCTCGTCTCTCTGTTGCTGTCGTTCCAAAACATGTTCACATTAATAATTAGCGTAACTTGGGTGAGTCATGATGTATCCTCACTGTTGAATAAAAAATCTCCAGCTTTGGTCATTTCATTTTTCATTATTTTACTGGGAATAAATGTTTACATGGTTGTCTACCATGCGACCCAGTCAAACTAATTCAAAACCCAAATGTATGACTTAAAAAATACATGGATGTCAATCTGAAAATGAGTTCCTGAAAAGTGAACTTCTTGAAGATACAGTAAGTGGTTTTCATCTGACAGTGACGGTATGTTCCTCAGTGTGATGACGTTACAGATTTAGTTTAGTTTATTAATAATCTGCACAGTAGTTATAATAGAAAATATAATAAAGTAAACGCAATATTTTTTTTATTATAAAAATTAAGCTGCGTTAATTGTGCAGGAGAGGATAGAAGCCCGGAAGGTGTATTCAAAGTCGTCATTTCAATTAATCATAAAAACATACTTTATACCGGCATTATAAAATATCAATCAGAAAACATTTATGCATAGATTTTGTAGAAAAAGATTTGCTCCACGTTGCATTGAGAGCGGAGGGGAATCAATTAAAAAAGGATAAAAAAAAGTTTAATGATATAAGGTAGAAAGAAAAATACTCATTTGCATCACAGAGGGAGAGTCACAAAGACGTGCTGTAATAGGAGCAGGATTGGTGGTAAATGATCTACACTTTTCTGTAATCGGAGAACTGGTGGTAACTGCTCTACACTTTAGATGTAAATGTTGTAGTGAGGTGTTTAGGAGAAGTGGGTAGGATTCAAGCGCAGGACAATGATGGGTGAGAGAGAGACGAGCACGAGTCGAAGTTGCAGATAACCAGGCTTTTACTGAGCTTGTCAACAAGGCACACGCTACAGGGGTACAAAAAAACCTCAGCAGGGCTGGAAAACGTGGCTAGGAAGCAGGAACGGACTCACGGGGGAAATACAGAATAACAAGGCTTTCACGAAGGATAAGCAGAGTAGCACGACAGGATAACACCGGGGAGACATAACACAGCACGGAAGGGTACTGCGACAGGATAACCATACAATGGCGCAACACTGGTAACAGGGAGGGCGAGATCCTAAATACTGCACACGTGATTGCTAAACAGGAACAGCTGGGGAACAGAGGATAAGAATACTGACACAAGAATACAAGGGAGACTAGACAAGACTAGACACTAACACAAGGACAGAATGAATACCACAAGACAAGGACACTAGACTAACAGGCAGGGCTAATAGAGACACATACTAATAGGCAGCAAGGTCTTGAGCCAGGCAGGGATTAAACATTGTAAACATAACAACACAAGGACTGAGGCCACAGTAGACAGGAGGAGTTCATTCCCCGATAAATCACAAGGTGGTGCCAGAGGGTAATGTCCGGAATCTATTCCAAAGGGCAGATTATGACAGTAAATGTGAGGTTTCGCCTGTTCCCTGGACCTTTAATTCCCTGTCTACTCTCCTCAACAGCCCCCACCCTTGCAATGTTTTACTCTCCTCTGCTCTTCTCCAGCCCCCACCCTTGGACTACCTTTCACAGCTGTTCTTAGTTTATGATTAGCGCCCCAGAGGGCTTTAAATACCTGGACCTCCCCTGCAGTCCTGGTCGGGTCGTTCTGTATGCTGGTTCGGTGTTCTGGACTCTGTATCTTTATCTGTGTTCAGTGTTCATGGAGTCCTGGACGTTACCATCACCTGCCGCGTCTCCGGCGTGAGACGACGTGCCAGCCATCACCACCTGTCGCCGTTTGCCTGGAGTGGGACACCATCTGCGCTCTCTAATCCTCTACGGGAGGTTTTCCAGTGTTCCCACTCCAGACGTCAAGCCGGCGCGCATCGCTTCCTATTCCACGGGAGGATGCGTCTCTTCGCCCCGGTCCCCTGGGACCCCGGTGTTCTGCGCTGCCAGTCTGCAGCATCCGAGGGGGGATCTCCGTGCCAGGCCTGGAGTGGTGTTCCCACTCCAGACGTCAAGCCGGCGCGCTCCCACTCCAGACGTCAAGCCGGTGCGCATTGCTTCCTATTCCACGGGAGGATGCGTCTCTTCGCCCCGGTCCCCTGGGACCCCGGTGTTCCGCGCTGCCCGTCTGCAGCATCCGAGGGGGGATCTCCGTGCCAGGCCTGGAGTGGTGTTCCCACTCCAGACGTCAAGCCGGCGCGCTCCCACTCCAGACCAGACGTCAAGCCGGCGCGCTCCCACTCCAGACGTCAAGCCGGCGCGCATCGCTTCCTATTCCACAGGAGGATGCGTCTCTTCGCCCCGGTCCCCTGGTACCCCGGTGTTCTGCGCTGCCAGTCTGCAGCATCCGAGGGGGGATCTCCGTGCCAGGCCTGGAGTGGTGTTCCCACTCCAGACGTAAAGCCGGCGCGCTCCCACTTCAGACGTCAAGCCGGTGCGCATCGCTTCCTATTCCACGGGAGGATGCGTCTCTTCGCCCCGGTCCCCTGGGACCCCGGTGTTCCGCGCTGCCCGTCTGCAGCATCCGAGGGGGGATCTCCGTGCCAGGCCTGGAGTGGTGTTCCCACTCCAGACGTCAAGCCGGCGCGCTCCCACTCCAGACCAGACGTCAAGCCGGCGCGCTCCCACTCCAGACGTCAAGCCGGCGCGCATCGCTTCCTATTCCACAGGAGGATGCGTCTCTTCGCCCCGGTCCTCTGGGACCCCGGTGTTCTGCGCTGCCCGTCTGCAGCTTCCGAGGAGGATCTCCTTGCTAGGCCTCTGCCGTCGGAACCCTGCCATCCCTGTAAGCAGCTCTGGCCCTCGCCCTGTCCAAGGCCTTAACCCTGTTCTCTGTCCCTGTCTCCAGCCCGCCTCTCCGGGCCTCTGTCCCTGTCCCCCTCTCCAGTGCCCCCTGGTCCTGGTCCTTGACTTTTTGCCCTGGCCCTGTCCCTTAGCCTTAGCCCCTTAGCCTGCTCGCCTCTTAAAGGCACAGTGCCGCATTTTCCCTATATTCTTTGACTCCAGTGTTTTTGTGTTCTCCCTTAAAGGGACAGTGCCGCCTTTTGTTATGTAATGAATAAATGCCCTGTTTTGGCTTACTCTCATACCTGTCTTGTGTTGTGCGATTGGGGTCGGTTACAAACCATAACAGTAAATGAGAGATCCTTTTTCTTTTCAAGGTTTTGCATCGTGGCTGGGAAGGGATTTTCTTTGTGTGTTTTTTGTGCATTGCGACTCAAGTGTTGAGTCGGATTCCTGACAGCATAGTCAGAATGAAATGGCCTTCACGGTTCTCTGTTATAACGATGACCCGTATTTCAGTACATGCTGTATCGTACTATACTTCATTTCCCTTGCTGATTGTGACAAAAGGCTATACAGTTGGTCAACCTTCTCTGTGGTCTCTGCAGATATTGAATCCTCTGCACATATCACTCGATACACTAATGGAAAAGTGGTGGATTGTGTGGGTGTAAAATGAGAAATATACACAGGAATAAAGCACCTCCAGAGACCAAGACATAGAGAGAGAAGCAGGATGCAGTCTGTGGGTGTTTGTTCACTGAGGATAAGCAGCAAGACTGAAGCACTGTTTTCTGCCATCTATTTAAACTGCCCTGGGCTCCAACCATCACCAGGATTCTGAACCTCTAGCCAGCCCGAACCAGAGTTCCAAAGTACACCAACCTGTCCTTAGCATTATCTGCCACCTAAACAGATTTTTATGAATAAGTGAATGAATGAAGTTTTTGTTTTTCCAATCTTTCTCTATTACAGGAGATATGTAACACATTTTCTCAATCATTAGGCCCTTTTCAGCTGAAATTTGAGTCACAGGAAATACATTTCACGGTACTATATTGTTCCTTCAGCCTGTTGTTTGTCTGCATTTCCACCACGGTGTAAAGACCCGCGAAGATCAGGCAAATTAATCCGCTGACATGTGAAAAAGGTGCTATATATTTACATTAAACAGGAACGTGCAACATACTGTTCAATGGACTGGCAACTCCAGATTACTCATATTTCCTCATAGTAGATTGTTGAGCGTCCCTGCACCCAAGTTGCCTAGCAATAGGCAATAGAGATCTTTAAATACTTAACAAAGGTTATCCTATAACCCTAGTTATATGAATACTGGCTGAGCGTCTCGCTCTGCCATTATGAGATATCATCTCTCCAGCACCTACTGTGCCTGTGGAAAATTTTACATGCACCTCACTTGCACGTGACCACGCCTACTCCCGTGCGTGCCTCTACAAGACACCGGAAGTGGTCACGTCCACGCCCTTCCAAGTTCGAATTCCATACGTGGAAAACATCCAAGGGACCTCAGGGCGCTGAAGAGCGAGACGCTCAGCCAGTATTCATATAACTAGGGTTATAGGATAACCTTCGTTATATTATCATACTGGCCAATTGTGTCTCGCTCTGCCATTATGAGATCAAAAGGGGCAGAGCGGACGCGTGGCCACATCAAATGCACCCCCTGAGGGCCCGTAAGCTCCCGCCAGGGAGGAGGCGAGTCCCGTCCACCCGCCCATCCTAACGAAGGGGGGGAGGCAGTCAACTACAACCAATGTGCGAAAAAGGGAACCAGGCACCCCAGAACGCACAGTGCAAGCGGGACCACGTGTGACCAGGCCACGTGAGCGGATCAACGCGGGCGAGAAATCCGCTCTTCGCTCTTTAATGCTTGGTCCGCTCCGCTAATCGCTCATGTTGACCCCGCCCCCAAGTCGCTCTCCGCTCGCTCACCGCTCACATTGTATCGAGAGCTCCCCACTCCCCGCGCCAGATCGCTCTGCAGATTTTTATTTTTTTTGGAGCATGGTATAAATTAGCTCAAACTACAACAGTCTACACCCCCTGGGCCCCTTAACAATTGTTTGTATTGAGCCGCATTGTAATTGTACCCATTCTGCAATGTTAAATAACGTTGTTTATCCATCCATTAGCTCTATTAAGCGATGATAGCTAGCCGAGCCACAATGCTATGGTCGCTGCCATTAACCAACAATGGCGTCGATACTTTTTCTAGGAGTGAGTGACAAAGCCTGAACAGGATATCACAGGTTCACCCATCTCATTGGTTGAAAATGGCCTTCATGTTTGTACATCGCCATCTGTTGCTTTGGCATTGTACTACATGTAATTATTACATCAGTGTTAAACCACTGTGTGAGCGGCCCGGAGCGGTTTGGAGCGGAGGAGAACTCTCGCTCCTGACGTCGCGCCGGCCCATTTTAAAACCCACTCCTCGCTCACGTCAAAACCGCCCGCTCCGCTCACGCTCCGATCCGCTCACATGCACTGCGTGTGACACAGCACCCCACGGTCCACACCCACACACACCTGCTAGCCCACCTGATGGCGGGATGCAGGAGAGGTCCCGGACCTCAGGACTGCCTGGGGGACAGAACCTCCAGTCATGTCCAAGTTCAAGTTCTTTAATAGTTGTCATACAGAAGTACAGAATACTTTCATACAAAATGCTTCTTACTGTTACGCTCCAGAGACTGTGCTAGACAAGATAGTATCAAATAACATAATAACATAATATAGCATGAATTTAGAAGAAGAATGAGGTCACAGTTGTTCGGTATAGACATATGTACAATGTTCTGAGTTACCATATAATATACAATACACAATACTATGCAGTGTACTAATGTACAGTACTATCTAGTGCAAAGCAGAAATGGGATGAGGTACAATTTTAGGTACAATTTACAGTAAGGTGTACGAGTTGTAGTGCAATCCTTCATCCATAAATATAAAGTGTGGGGAGTGGGTGCTACAGTGTGTTTGTTTAAAGTGGGTGTGTGCTATAAAGTGTGTGTAGTGGGTGCTACAGTGTGTTTGTTTAAAGTGAGTGTGTGCGTGTGGATGTGTGTGCTATGTGTGTTTGGTGGTTGTTGTTGTGTAGTGTTCATTCATTGTTCGTTTAGCAGCCTGATGGCCTGGGGATAGAAGCTACTTCTGAGTCTTTCTGTGCTCGCCTTGAGACTCCTGTGTCGCTTGCCTGACGGCAGCAGTTCAAAGAGGCAGTTGTTCGGGTGGCTCGAGTCCTTAATAATTCTCTTAGCCTTCCCCTTGCAACGCTTGTTGTAAATGTTCTGGAGAGTGGGGAGCCCCCCTCCAATTGTGCGTTCGGCTGAACGTGTCACTCTTTGTAGTCTGCTTTGGTCTTTTGCAGTGCTATTCCCAAACCAGGAGGTGATGTTGCCGGTCAAGATGCTCTCTATTGTACATGAGTAGAAGTTCTTAAGGATCTTCTGGCTGACTTGGAACTTCCTTAGGCGCCTGAGGAAGTAGAGGCGTTGTCGTGCCTTCTTCACCACACTGTTAATGTGTATGGTCCATTTCAAGTCCTCGGATATGTGGGCTCCGAGGTACTTGAAGCTGTTGACTCTCTCAACCGGTCCATGAGGTAAAACCTAACGAAAGGACCCGGGGAGGACCAGGAGGCCGCAGTGCAGATGTCCTCCACCCAGGCCCCCCCCCAACAGGGCAGCGGAGGCCGCCACTCCACGAGTGGAGTGCGCCCTGATGCCTGCGGGGGGAACCTGTCCGGCCAAAGTGTAGCAGAGGGCAATGCCCTCGCATAACCAATGTGACAGGCGTTGCTTGGACAGCGCCTTACCCGTGTGAGAGCCACCGTAACACACAACAGTCGATCGGTAGCCCTGAGATCCTGCATGCGACTAAGGTAAACCTTCAGTGCACGGACAGGACACAACAGGTGAAGGCTCGCCTCCAACTCACTAGTGTGAGGAGGAGGGTGAAACGCCTGAAGCACCCAAAAACACAGGCGCCGCCCTCAGCGTTCTCTCCATCCACACCGACATATGGCACTACTGTAGCCATACGTGGTAAAAATCCCAAAGCTCCCCCGCCGCCAACTGGCGCCGGTTCGCTAAGAATCGTAGACAGGGGGCGGGTAGGTGGTGTAGTGGGCAAGGCGCTTGCCATCAACGCTGGAGACGCTGGGTTCGAATCCAGCTCTCGGCGTTGCTATCAGCTTGGCTGGTCGTTCATACTAACACAATTGGCAGTGTTAGGGGTGGGAAAGCTGATGGGTGGGTCCTGGGCGTTGTGGACAGTGAGGGTAGGATCTGGAGGGAGGTAGTGTGACCTTCCACACGTTACACTCTCCCGGTGAGAATCTGCGCTGCCAGGCTGGCTGCCGGCTGGCTGCACATGCGTCGGAGGAAAGCTTGTGACAGTCTCCGGCCTCCCGGACCAACAGTAGGGGGGAGTGCGCAACAACCAGGAAGGGGGTTGGGAATTGGCATAACGACTAACAGTGGGATGGGAGAAAAATCGGAAAAAAGGAGGGGGGAAAAAGATAATATAAATAAAAAAAAAAAAACGTAGACAGGCGGCCCGGTCCCTCCCGCTGTGCGTTGTCAACCCTGGACTCGCCAACCGCGCGAGCAGGGTGTCTCGCGGAGCCGGGATATCGCACCCTGACTCTACCAACGAGGCAATCGCACCCAACAGAAAGGGGCGGTCTGATACAGGGGGGGCTCCCCCACTGAGTATCTTCCCGGCTTAGCTTGCTGGGGACAGCCTGCTCTGCAACCGGACATGCATGGTGTGACGGTGTGTGGTCCCCACACTGCTCGATAGGGTGAGTCCCTACACACCGTAGCCCTGTAGTGATATTACTACCACCCAAATTACGCGTGCCTGACTGACCACCGCCGGACGTCCAGCCGGGGGAGGCACTAACGTAATACCCGGCCTGGCGAGGGCGGGCTGGGGGAACCCGCACTGCGACCTCCTGGGCCTAGGGTTCCCCCTCTAACAAAATTGTTTAGATACAGGGAACCCTGCTCCGTCGACAGATACAACACCAGGCTCACCAAACACAGATGCAGGACGTGTGGCATGGAAGCCTCCTGACAGCACAGCATTCTCATAGACAGACCCAGGCCTAGCTAGCAACTGGGTGTCAGCCCCTGTCTCCATGAGAAGCGATATGTGGGGCCGTTTGCGCTTCACTGGAAGAACGCGGCCCGCAGCCAAAGGGGACAAATCAGAGCCTTGAGTCCCGTAGTGTAGCGGGGGGGGAGTAACCGGAGAGCGTGCTAGACACAGCTAGATGGCAATGGTTTTTCAGGGCGTGCCCATCTAATATAGCCGATCCCTCGGCCGCCGAGGCTGTTGGCACCGTGACCACCTGTTCTCTTTGTGTCAATAATAATCGCCTTTTTCCGACACTTGGCTACATTTGAAAAATAAACACAACATTAATTAATACGTTCCGTATATCATCATATCATGGTGTGATTTCAATCTCGTACCGGTACCGGACCACTCGGGTTTAAGAGGTTAAGCTACAAACTTAGGACGAATTTGCTGAGGGGAAATGTTTTAATGCATAGCTCAAAAATACTGGTTTGTGCTGCAGATTTTTCAAAATGCTGGTACCCAACCATTCAGAATGTTCAGTGCTGCAAGCACCCCAAAGTGCCTGCACTTCAGAAAAGTCCTACCCCGGGCAGCTAGGTGGTGCAGTGGGCAAGGCGCTCACCACCAATGCAGGAGACGCTGGGTTCAAGCCCAGCTCTCCACATAGCATTCAGCTTTGCTGGTCGTTCATACTAATACATTTGGCAGTATTAGGGGGTGGGAAGCTGATGGGTGGGGATCGGACGTTGTGGACAGCGACTCCTACAGGTCGGTTGGTGCGCCTGCGCAGTAGAATCAGGAAGCGACGGTGGCGGCGTCCCTCCAAAGCGCAGACCCCCGACGCTGAAAGATCGCGCTGTGCAGGTGAAAAGATGCGACGGCTGCTACCTCGAGTACCGGAGGGGACTCGTGCAATGTATGGCTTCGTCCACATTACAGCCGGCTTGTGGGAGGCATGGCTAAACAGCGTTCGAGACAGGGGAGGGTAGAATTGGACGATACGAAATTGGGATGGAAGAAAAATTGAAAATGGGAGAAAAAGTAGATAAAAAAAATAAATAAAATAAAAAAGTCCTACCCCCAGAGCAGGGACGTTGTGGCGGGTAAAATGGAGTAAAATTACTTATTCTTTCCCTAGTCCCAGGGGAAAGGTCCTGTGGGCTATTCTCTAATACAGGCGATGTACAGTATAACTATAGTTTTCTCAATCATTCTCTACAATAGGAGATGTGTAACTTGTTTTCTCAATAATTTTCTACTACAGCAAAGCTTTGGCGTCCTTTATGAAAATTGTTTAATATCCTGTAGCTCAAAATCAAGCCTTTTACTGCATGTACATTAATAACTATTTTATGATTTGGGGAAAACACTATTTAAAAAAAAATCTTAAAACCTTACAAATACAGGATTTATAGTAAAAGTGACAAGGTTTTTCAAAGTTAATTAATTTAGAATGTCGACAAGTCAGGCTGTGGGCTCAACCTTCAGGCAGACTGTGAGCTGAGGATTCCAGAATGTTAAGGCAGTAAATGAGTAAAGCAATGAGCCAATTATTTTCCATGACAAAACGTTTGACTGTAAATTAAGTGTTATCGGTAGATACGCTTGTTTCTCCATCAGTGCTTCCTCTGCTGTGTAATAAAGCTTATTTAGCAATAGTTTTGGGTTATTTTGTACAGCTTCAATGAAATGACATTCAAATAGTGTTAGTGGATGGCTGTATTAGAGTGGCAGTGAAAATTATATGGATCAAAAAGGCTTGAGTGTTATCACAATTTGTGATTCACAAAGTCTTTCTGTGTTTATATGTTTTTCATTCTTACGATGATAAAGAACAAAGACTTAGCATAATAGAACACTTGTTAGAAATTGGCTTGATGCCTTCAAATATGAGGCCAATCATTTTTGACATTTACATTTACATTTAGCTGACGCTTTTATCCAAAGTGACTTACAAGTTCTGTACGACTAGAGGAAGGGTACAACTCTTTCAGCTGAGTAACAATGTCCATGCATCAAACAGTGCTGAAACTTGGGTGCTGCAGTGTTGAGTGCATAGACATAAGACATAGTTGTATAGTAGGAGGAGTGAATGGTAGTATAGGACAGTAAGAAGGTTAGTGTTTAAGTTATAATAATAATTTCATTTCAGATATTAATTGAAGAAGGGTGTTTTTTTTGTGTTGATAATAAATACGACAATTACGTTTTGCATTTATAGTCATGACTCAATGAGGAATCTGAGCATTACACAATCATACAGTATACTTCACTAAGCCATCTGGCTCAACTGCCGCATAACCCAATCACGTGATATAGTGAAATAGACTAATAATAGATGAACAAATTCCATATAAATCTATAGTTCATTAACGATGCAGCAGCTGATACTGTATGCTGCACACACACACACACATACACACGCGCGCGCTCCGTATGTAGATATCTTCACTAAGCCACCTGCCTTACCTGCTGCATTTTAATAACCCAATTGTGCGATATAGTGAAATAGATTAAGAATAGATTCACGAATTCCATATAAATCTATAGTTCATTAACGATGCAGCAGCTGATACTGTATCCTGCACACACGCGCGTGCACGCTCCGTATGTAAGTATCTTCACTAAGCCACCTGCCTTACCTGCTGCATTTTAATAACCCAATCGCGCTATATAGTGAAATAGACTAAGTAAGAATAGATTATCCATATAAATCTATAGTTCATTAACGATGCAGCAGCTGATACTGTATCCTGCTCACACACATACACACGTGCACACTCCGTAGCGCGACAGCGATTTGCTAAATGGGTCTCATTCCCGAACGAATTTACGACCAAAAATGTCCTCTTAGGCAGATTTCTGCCCATTTAAGACATATTTAGTCCCCAAATTTTCCTGAGATCAGATTTGAGCGTGGCTGAGAACAGATTTAAGAGTGCTGAGGAGCACTCTTATGATTGATTGACTAATTGAAAATTGTATTAACTTGACAGACTGTGTTCTCATAGTGATTCCTTCATGTCCAAGGCCTCCTTGGAATTAATTACTTAATCATAATTAAAATAAATATGACAATATTTGTACGATAAGAAATTACGCATTTGATGTCGGAAAAATAAATAATATGGATTCATCTATCTGAACCAGCTATTTTGGACAAATGTATAATTACTTTAATTACTCAGATATTCAAACACAATTATGCAATTATTGTGAAATTATTGAAAATAATAATAATTTAATGCCTTCTGTTGAATTTGTATTTCTTATTTGTTACACATCTGTTTTAATGATTAATTATATACATTTGAAAGAATGCAGGTCAACATGCAATATATCCCATTGATTGGTATACAATGGGACAGACCTTCGTTTGATTGATTGATTGATTGATTGAAAACTTTATTAACATATTGCAGAATGGGTACAATACAGTTCAAGTTTTCAAGTTTCAAGTTTCTTTAATAGTTGTCATACAGAAGTACAGAATACTTTTATACAAAATGCTTCTTACTGTTACGCTCCAGAGACTGTGCTAGACAAGATAAGTATGAAATAACATAGTATAGCATGTAAATTAGTACTGTACATAGTACTGTACATTAGTACACTGCATAGTATTGTATATTATATGGTAACTCAGAACATTGTACATATGTCTATACCGAACACTGTGACCTCATTTTTCTTCTTCTAAATTACATGCTATATTATGTTATTTGATACTATCTTGTCTAGCACAGTCTCTGGAGCGTAACAGTAAGAAGCATTTTGTATGAAAGTATTCTGTACTTCTGTATGACAACTATTAAAGAACTTGAACTTGAACTTGAGGTCACAGTGTTTAGTATAGACATATGTACAATGTTCGATGCAGAATAGACGTAACTGAGTTACCATATAATATACAATATACTATGCAGTGTACTAATATACAATACTATATAGTGCAAAGCAGAAATGGGATGAGGTACAATTTATGTACAATTTACAGTAAGGTGAACGAGTTGTAGTGCAAATCCTTTATCAATAAATATAAAGTGTGTTTAGGTGATCTAAAGTGTGGAGAGTGGGTGCTGCGGTGTGTTGTTTGTTTAAAGTGAGTGTGTGCGTGTGGATGTGTGTGCTGTGTGCATTTGATGGTTGTTGTATAGTGTTTATTGTTCGTACAGCTCAATTACATACAATTGTTAAGGGGATGCAGACCAGAGAAAGACTTTCGTCTTGTTTACATCAGGGTCCCCCATTTTCAATTCATCATAACATATATGACATACACCACATACAGATAGACAGTACTGCTACATCTATACATTTATGACATACCAGATTTGCAAATACAGTACTGTTTGTGATACAAAAAGAATCCAGAAAAGAGAGTATATACAACTGATGTAGAAACTGTTGGAGGAGGTTGGGTAGGAGGGGTGGGTGGGGGACACTGTACAAGCAAAACTGTACATTGGAATATTGACAAAACCATACTTGGTCATTTACTGTACATTGGAGGGGGTTGATATAGCTATAAACCTGCATTCCTTCGAATATATCATTAATCAATTAAACTTATATTGAAATACACTATATAGCCTATATACACCAACACTGAAATGACAGTGGATAAATAAATAAATAAGAACTAAAGCTAATCGCATGGAAATAGCAAGTCTTGTGTTCGCCAGTATGGCCTACGTGTCTAATGAACAGTATAGGCTTAATATATTCTAGTTACTTGTTTCATTAGGATTTAGTAGATACTATATATGCTCTGCCTCTGCCCTACGTACAGTATAAGTACAGACTGTACCTATACTGTACGTAGGGCAGAGCATATAGTATCTACTAAATCCTAATGCAACAAGTCATTAATGGAATAATAAGCCTATACTGCGTTCATTCATTACACCGTAGGCATTAATGGAATAATAAGCCTATACTGCGTTCATTCATTATGGCGTAGGCATTAATGGAATAATAAGCCTATACTGCGTTCATTCATTACGCTGTAGGCTACAGTATACTGCGCACGCGCGCGTGTGTGTGTGTGCGCGCGCTGCGGCAGGTGTACCACGAGCTGTACTATATGATGACAATACATTAATCTAATCTCATTTCGATGGGTTGCGCAAGACACTTCCGCATCCATTTCCACACAGCTGCGTCATTACTTTGCCTTATAAGGAGCTCTGGAGGCGTTGTTTTGTATGCAAATGACCTGAATGGGAACGCGTTTTTGAGTAAACCTGTTCCACTCGACGGGGTTGGTACCGACCCCTTTTGACATTATAATCATATAGGCATATTTTTATGAATGAAGAAAATAATTTGTGATTTTAAAATCAACCGTTTTAAAGTATTAACATCACCACTATGTCACAAATGCATGTAGAATGTAAAACGTTAGGTTGGCAATAGTTTAGCAATAGGTTAAAAGTGTACTTATATCGTTTTAAGTTTTTGATATGCAATCGCCTATCTGACCCGGAACCGGAAATGGAAATGTTGAACCATGGGAATTGTAGTTTTCTTGCAGCCATTTTGTAGAGGAGATTCATAGCTATCGGCCAGCGTTGAAATTTATCCGATCTACACTTCCTGTCACATACTATGGTGGTTCAAAGTTCAGCGTTCTGAATGAATCATATCAATAATTGTTATGATTCGCGATAATAAGCTACAAAAGGTAACGTTTTTGACAAATATTGAAACGCAGTCAGTTTCTCCTCACTATTGTTACCATGTAGGAACAGTTAGATCTGAAATTAGTTTTCAAAATGGTTACACTGTGGGGGAAATAAAAAAGTACAGTCGATTACAGTAAATATCAGTATCTGTTATTATGCACGCCTGGTGATACTATATCCAAATTGAACTCGGCCATTTGAAAGATACTATATATATATATATATATATATATATATATATATATATATATATATATATATATATATATATATATATATATATATATATATATATATATATATATATATATATATATATATATATATATATATATATAAATGTGCGAATTGGCTATAATAAGGTAATGTATACGCATATATTCTATATTCTATAATAATATTTCAAATTGCATTGGTCCGGATGGGAGAATTCAGTACTGTATATACAGAACCTTCAGTTTTATCATCTTCCCTTCATGAATTTCCTTATATCTTTTGTACACATGATCTCAAGAGGGTACTGAATGAGTTCAGTGGTAGTTTTTTAAGTTTGGTCATTATTATCATGGTGTTATTCACTGTCAAAGATGAAAAGAAAAATCATAATTCATATTTTCCTTTGTTTCATCACAATTTAAGCAAGCCTAGTAATAGACACAGTATTTCTGACACTGAGAATACATTCACTGAGGTCCATAGATATACCTAGATACCAAGAATAGGCAAATAGCAATATTCCATTTACCTAGGTATACATTTTATGCAGATTTTCACCTGGGGTGGAACAGGTTAAGACAGAATCACATTCGCCAAGCAGATATCAGATCATGTCACAGGTGTGACCGTTTCAGCCACTTAAGACATATTACCAGCACGTTCGGGACTCAGAGTGAACTTGTCATTGATTCTGTCTCAGTCGGTTCCAAGATAAGTCTTCCAAAATAACTCTTTGGAACATTTTCGGGAATGAGACCCAATCTTTTATATAATCTCCCAAAATTAGATTAGATTAGAATTTTTTTTATTATCATCATACAGTACAATACAACGAAAATAAATGTGGCATCCAACCGTGTGTGATATATTGTACTCGGGTTCGATTAAGAGCACTGTGTTGAAGAGTGTTGTGATTGACTGATGATGTCTGTTGTCGCATTCCTGACCTGACGTTCAGAGTAAACCTGAAGCTGCGGCTACCAACTAAGCTCATGTGTACTGTCAAGTTATTGTTATAAAGAACCCAGTCAAAACTACAACAGAGTGCAAATGTAAGTACAAATCCTATGTAAATCCTACAAAGAATTTACAATCCCAAGCCGTTCGAGAATGCTGAATAAGTACGTAAATTGAGTTACGAAGGGAATCCTTGGTAAGTTTTACGTATGTCCGTTTGAGAATGAGGACCAATGTTTTGTTACGTAATGTATTGTATTACCATTGGATTATCATTTACAACACAGCAGAGGATAAATTGTCATCACCTATTCCATGCCTCATAGATAGAAACAAAATGGTTTAGAAGAAAATAATAATCTCTTTGGTGTATTATATGTAAGAGTAGCCTATAGCCTAACCAATTAGATAATGTTCTTTAATATCTCTGTCTTTATTGGCAATACCAGGTGGTTAAATTCCCATCTGAAAATTAACTATAGTAGGCCTAAAACATATAGTATAGAAGTGGTGTTCTGTAGATTTACCACAGTAGTAGTATTTCAATAGTGGAAAATTATAGAAATTGTGATGAATCACTATAGTATTGCTGTGCTTTTGCCATAGACATATTACATATATATGATTATTTCTATAGTGATTAACTGTATGTTGCTATAATAATATTTGCATACAAATATAAACACATGAATGCTGTTGTTTTACTATATTTAATTTCCGTAACAGGTTCGCTGAATCTGTCTCTCTCACTCATCGCTCCCATCACAAATGTAGGCTCTTCAGCACTTGGCACAAAGCTCCACCATGCGCTCCACTTGTGCCATCCAACAGGATTCGGATTCAGATTCCCTTTATTCTCGCATCATTCGGTACCCTTTACAGCAAAAAATAATTTTCACCAATTTTTTTTTTTTTTATCCACTTTTTCTCCCATTTTCTATATTTTCTCCCATCCCAATTTCGTATCATCCAAATTCAACCCTCCCCTGTCACGAACGCTGTTTCTTGCCTCCCACAAGCCGGCTGCAATGTGGACTAAGTCATACATAGCACAAGTCCCCTCCGGTACTTGAGGTAACAGCAGTCGCATCTTTTCACCTGCGCAGCTCGATCTCTCAGTGGCGAGGAGTAACACGTGGGAGGCTCACGCTGCCCCCGACACTTTCTGATTCTACTCCGCAGGCGCACCAACCGACCTGTAGGAGTCGCTGTCCACAACGCCCGATCCCCACCCATCAGTTTCCCACCCCCTAATACGGCCAATGTGTATTAGTATGAACGACCAGCTAAACTGAAAGCAATGTGGAGCGCTGGGCTCGAACAGGCAAGCCCAGCGTCTCCGTCATTCGTGGTGAGCGCCTTGCCCACTACGCCACGTAGCCGCCCTCAATTTTCACCAATATTTTAAAAGAAATTGTCATTATCACAGGATATAGTAGTAGGTTTTCTACAATTGTATGCTTGTAAAGAATAAGGCCTCCCACTCTTCAGCCCCCAGTAGCTCTAAATAAAAATCTTGTCTTTTCTCTGAGTTGTGTTCCATTGCTTTACTAGAAATGATCAGAAATATAGAGGGTTGTCGGGGTAATCAGGAGGATTGTGGATCCCCGCTACATATCACTGTGCAGTGTGCTGCATGCAGAGATGGATAGACACTTTTCTACTAAGGCCTCTAGCTTAGCCAACAACCCAGGGCATCAGCTTATGGGTAAATCGTTTTGGAATTGTGAAATAAATGGGCTGATGTAAGAACGGCTGTAGAAAAATAAATGTATAAAATGCCAGGACAGATTGCAGAAAGAAATGTAGGGATGAGTTTAAACGGTGTCAACATATATTTGATAAAAGATTACCATTCTTTACTAGGAGGTTCAACAGGGGTCAAGCATTGCATTTGCACAGAGATTGGGCCCTAAGGCAGTTTTTAAAAGTATAGTTAGTAGAATCAGCCCAAACAAATCTATGTATAGACTCATACAAACATAATCCCTCTCAATCATCACGGGGTGCCTCGTTTTCTATACTGCACATAAGTGAAAAGAAAGTGGTTGGCCAAAGGCTAGGAAGTCCTGGCACACACATTGAGCTCAATGGTCAGCTCATTATTCTTTGAGAATAGATTCCCAAGACGTATGATTGAGCGTAGTTTTACTTGTAAGTGTCGCACTGATTGAAATTGAATGGAATAAGATCCTCATCTGAATCAGTTCTCTTGGGTTAAGAATATAAATGTTCTCCGTCTCTCACTCTCTCTCTCCACCCTGCTTTATGCTGAACGATATGGACAAAAGATTGGATTATTTTGACTGATATTGCAATTGTTATATGACTCACAATGTTGAGGATGATATTTTTTGTGTCACTCTTCTCATGTTCATTGAAAAACACAAAGCAATGATCATGGTGTGATTTTTGTGGGGATCTGTACCAATCAAAACATAATTCTTAAGTCTGTAGAATATGACCAGGCCAAGACATATCTGCAGACACAATGTACATACACTATACAGGACTATATAAACAGTGGATTTTTTTTGCAGCAGCAGTGGTACATAGTGAGTATAACTAATAAATAATGGCAGTAGAATACAATAATGGCAGTAAAGTAAAGTGGCAGTGAGATGAGATGATAGATATGGCAGTAAGCTAATATAATGTAAACTAAAATAATGGCAGTAAAGTAAAGTGGCAGTGAGTTTGTGAAGCGGCAGTGTGTGTCAGTGGGGGGGGGGGTTAGTACAGAGTCTCTGGGGGCAGGGTAGGAGAGAGGGGGGAGAGCAGGGGCGGACCTAGCACATTTGGCGCCCTAGGCGAGATTCACCACTGCGCCGCCCCCAGCTTTTCTGACCGTGCGCTGCAGCCGCTCTCGATGGTGCCCCTGTAGAAGGAGCAAAGGCTGGGCACTGAGGCTCCAGCTCTTCTCAGAACATACATCTAAAAGAAACAACAAAAATACAAACAGTGTAACTGAGGGGTACAATTCCCTGACTGTATTACTAGATATGATACTTACTACCACTACCTTTGTACTTAATATTCGGCCACCCAGTACACGGCATAAATATATTATGATGAACACTGTCACGTAGATGAAACGGATCCAACACAAATGTACGAATTAGAAATAGGTCTTTATTTCTACACAGCGATGGTGTGTAGAGCAAGCACTTAATCAAATCAATCACATTTATGAATGGGAATTAGTATGCACTTTTATGGCAAGAGTATTCGTCGGTATATCAATAGAGAATGTCCAATCTCTGAAGGCGCAGGTGGTACATATACGACCTGGAATAGTTTAAGGAATAACAGCAATGATACTTTAATGATTATATACTGGATACACTAGGGGGGGGTTAATCCGGTCGCTTGTAAGCCGACAGGAGTAGGAAGGGGGGGGGGGGGGGGGGTAGAATCCGGCTGCCTCATCCGGCCAAGGGTATCCCAGGTGAACCCACTGTAGTGCCGTTCGATGCGCCGGCGATCCTTGGACCACAGATGAAAGCAGGTGGACTCTTTGTGGGCCGGCTCTCTCCGGTCCACGGGGGAGAGACGTGAAGCGACCTCGTCTTGCAGAGCGTCTCCTCACCTTGCGTCCTCTCCAGGGGGGGGGGTTCCAACACACGGCAGTGTCGGGGGTCTTTATCCATGGAATAATCAAAGTATACAAAGCATAATCCGTGCCTGGGAAGGCGGGCTGTCGTCGGTAGAATAATCCGGTATACAGGTCCACTCGCTCGTCGGCTCTGGGGCTCCTCGGGTGCAGCTTCACGTGGGGTCAACCACCCTGGATAAGCAGCCAGTTCTCTGCCCGAAACGATGGGGTACTGACTACGGTAGTATTCTCACCGCACGAAGCACTATATATTAACAGACTATTATTAGCTTAATAGACTACGTCCAACTCGACGATATAGTGCCAAATATGACTATTCAAATATTAATATACACGATGTCTCAATACCGATGGTAGGCAAACTTGGCCTTACTCCCACACGTGGCGTCGCGGGGAGGCTTTACGTCTGTGACTCTATTGGAGGGTAAGAAACTGGACTGAAAAGAAAGTCCTACTTTAGTAGCGCAGTATATATACGCACTATGAACAAATAGTCCCATTAGTGGTGCGGTAGTCAGATTCCTACGCGGAACTAGGACTTGTTCGTACATGTGGAGCGGTACGTTTGAACTGGGTCTGAGGGGTATGGCAGCCTGGCACCAAGGTCTCGACCAATAGTAGAATGGAGACTATTATGGGATGTTCAGTAGGCTAGAATGGATATTCAATGCATATTGTACAAGGAATATACAAGGGATATCAGGGAATATTAGAGAATATACAAATACAATTAAATATATATATATAAATAAATATATATATTCGGTTTAATCTGGCCCTTCACAACAGCCACCCCCTGATTGGTCCCAGACCTAATCAGTTAAACAGAGACAGATTAATCGCGTTGTCTATTTACACATAAGGGTTTGCTGTAGGGGTCAGTCAACTTCACAAAGTCATAGGGTTATAGGGTCATGGTCATCATCGATTGTGTCTGGGAGTCGGGGCAGTTCTATGAGCCTCGCCACGGGACGGGTGTAAGTGCGACCCTGGACGAGCACTTCAGCTGCTCGGACCTTGCCGTCGGCACCGGTGATCACTTTGCTTACGCGGCCGGCCGGCCACATAGCTCTGGGCAGTGATTGATCAATAATCATGACGACTGTTCCTTCTGTCAAATTGTCTCTCTCCTTTACCCACTTCTGGCGGGTCTGTAGAGACGGTAGGTAGTGCAGTAGGAAACTGCTCCAAAACTTGTCGGCTAATACTTGGCTGTACCTCCACATTCGTCGGCCGTTCGCTTCTTCAGGCCGGTACATTGTCTGGGGTAATGCAGGATCTAGCCGCCCCATCAGGAGTGTGTTGGGGTCTGCGGAGATAACAGTGCTCAATCCACAGAACACAGGCTTCTTATTCTCAGCCTCCTCCTGACTGGCTTCCCTCGGGATAGGCGTGGGCCACTCTCCTTCCGGGAGCTTTAGGAATGCTGGGCCGTCACTGTAGACATTGCGACGGGTGAGGTCATCCAGGGGCATTCCCCGGGTGATGACGTCAGCTGGGTTCTGTTTTGTATCAACGTAGCGCCACTCTGTTTCTCCGGTTAACTCTTCGGTTAAGTCTTGAATCTCGGTGACTCTGACTCCCACGAAGACTTTGTACTTGCATGAGTCCGATTTGATCCAGGCGAGTACTGTCGTGGAATCTGACCACAGGATTGTTCTAGACACCGGTATGGTGAGCTCACGTTGGATGAGCGTGGCTAGGTGCGCTCCGGCTAGGGCTGCGCAGAGCTCTAGACGTGGGATAGATTGTTGCTTGCGTGGGGCTATTCTCGAGCGGGCGAGGACAAATGCT
>NC_140178.1:34012357-34037109 GCF_963971535.1 Notolepis coatsorum
CCTCCCCGCGCCTCGTCTCTAATTCCCCTCCCTCCGGCTCTCGCTGTTGCTCCCTCTGTCTCGTCCGCTCTCGTCCGCTGTCACACTGAGCGCGCTGGATGCTGGAGGTACTCATGTAGAAGACCGCCTCGCTCTGAGCACATTTTGCACGGCTGATTATTCCTGCTGAGTGGAGTAACGTCAGGTCAAGCCACAGCCGCATGGACTGAGAGGAGAGAGAGACCAAGTGGGAGGAACAACAAGTAGCCGTCATCAGCTCCAACTCCACCAAAAAGACACGTGCGTGCGTGTGCGTGTTGGAGTTCATGTGGATTATACGTCTCTGTAACATCAGGAAGGTGACGCACACATCCAGGGGTGGATTACAGCAGAGGGGCTATTGGTACCCTGGAGCTTCATGTGGACCTCAGCCCCGGAGGCCTGGCTGGGAGATGAAGCCTTCCCCGCTGCTCTAGGATTGCTGTGGGCAGCCATGGCTCTGGAGGGCCGCTGTCTCCGGCACGGATCCCCGGCCATAATCAGGAGGGGCCGTCGGCGCCCCCCTGCGAAGCCAAGCCTGGCCCAGATCACCTCCACCCTGCTGTCGAGGACACGTCTGCACGGCCTCAGGCACGTGTGTGCACCCGGTGGCTCCATGGGCGGAGGGCCTTCTGGCTGCTGGCCTTCTGCACCTCTCTGGGCTTGCTCGTGTCCTGGTCCTCCAACCGCCTGCTCCACTGGCTCTCCTTCCCTACGTACACGCGGGTCCACACCGAATGGGCCAAGGAGCTGCCCTTCCCCGCGGTCACCGTCTGCAACAACAACCCCATTCGTCTCTACAAGCTGACCAAGAGCGACCTGTACTTTGCGGGTCACTGGCTGGGTCTCCTGCTGGCCAACCGGACCGTGAGGCCGATGATCGTGGACCTGCTCCAGGAAGACTGCCGGGCCTGGTTCCAGAAGCTCTCCGACTTCAGGCTCTTTCTGCCGCCCAGAAACTTTGAGGGCACCAACATGGAGTTTATGGACCGGCTCAGCCACCAGCTGGACGACATGCTGCTCTCCTGCAAGTACCGAGGAGAGCCCTGCGGTCCCCACAACTTCACCTCTGTAAGTCCTCTGTGTCCTTCTACACTGGCTCCACTGGTAGCCCTACTGTGAACTCACAGAGAGTCCCGACTTACATACGTTACTTGCCTCCTCTCATAATTTCACTCATTTACATGATTTCCTGAAAGATTGTATTATATCGAAACATCTATTTTAGTGTCTGGCTTCGTTTGACGGCGGTACCGTTTGAAGAATATTCCAATTATCCCACGGAAACAACCTGTGTCTGTCTATTGAGTTGCTGTTGCATGTCACAGTGATTAAGTTGCGTTGGTCGTTACAAAAGCAAGCAAATGAGTAATTCTTAATTACACAAGAATATCGTGTATTCACACGTTAACCCGTTGTCGTTACTACAGTAATAACAGCGGTATTACATAGATAGAGGTCATATTGCATTTCCTCACACTCTAGTAGCATGATGGCATATATACCAGATAATGAGAGTGTGTCGTTGAAGTAGGTGATGTTAGTAATTTATATGATGTTCTGTAGAGGTGTAGCTGAAGTCCCACCACATCAGAAGGCGCTGTCTCTTCCAGTGCTGAGCCACTCCCCCCGAGGACTGATCTCACTCCATGTCATCATCTCCTATATCTTTCTTTGTGTGTGTGTGTGTGTGTGTGTGTGTGTGTGTGTGTGTGTGTGTGTGTGTGTGTGTGTGTGTGTGTGTGTGTGTGTGTGTGTGTGTGTGTGTGTGTGTGTGTGTGTGTGTGTGTGTACTCGCGTATGCTGGTGTGTTACCCCGGTGCACCTGAACCATGGCAGATGTTTTCTCTGCGGTAGTAATAATAGTTTTTTTTCTTCCTTTTTGCATTTCATTCATATCATTTTTGTTCTCGCCTATTGACTGATGGATTAGGAATGACGGATGGAACGACAAATATGATATGTGCCTATCTGGGGTTTATCACTGCTCTGTGTGTGTGTATGTGTGTGTATGTGTGTGCATGTGTGTATATGTGTGTGTCAATTTACGCCTGCCTGACTGTCTCTCCTGATGTGTCAATCACGAGAGCGGCTTGACGTGTGAAGCTTCAGTCTCCTTTGGTGTCTCGTAGTGTCGCTTAATTAAGGTTCTGACAATAGAGCAATCATCAACCGAGCATAATAGAGCCCCCCGCCTCTTTCACCAGTGGTGCAGTGAATTAAAACAATGACGTTTTCACTTGTACTCTTCTCTTTATTAGTCCTTCACACACGCGTCAGTGCCGTCGCCGTGGTCAGCGTTGTGTGTCCGCGTCTTGATCAAAATGGATGACTTTCATTAGTTTAAACACAGCGCTTGATTAGCCAGGGCCCAGTACTGTAATGATCCCTCTATCGGGGGGAGGTCTTTCCTATATCTCAGAGAATCCACCGTCTGGAACAGGACAGGGAGCAAATGAAGTGCTTAATCAGAAACATAACCTCGGGCTACAATCCATTAATAACGTCTTAAAAGAAACCCGTGCTCATCTTAATACAGAGCAGGTTCTATCAACCATGGGATCGGATTCCCCTGATATCTTCTTCTAAAATGGGATAATATATTCCATATTCATGTGGTATGCCCCAAAAGGTAGGGACCTGCACCTCTAGACCTGTTGTTGTTGTTGGTGTTGTTGTCAACACATCATAACTCTGCTCCCTAACAAATCCAAACTGTGGGCACATCTTTTGAGTAGAAATCCTCTCAAAATGTAGTCACATCATGTACCGCAGTCGTGTTTCCATGGTTCTCATTCTCTGCTACTGGGTCAGCATCTTCAGTGTTTACCTTGCATACCTGGTTAGACTAGTATTGTACTAGTAGACTAGTAGAGACTCCAGGGAGATCCTGGACAAGTGCTCGACTAGGCGAAGGTAACCGAACGGTCGTTAGACGTCACATGGTTTTTCATCCAGACTGTTCCTGGAGACTTCTGGGAGCCAAAATCACCGTTGTTTACTAACAGTAGAAGGGTCTCGTCATCACTATCAATTCACATCATAACCACCAGCCTCTTCTCACGAGTATCGAGTTTTCATAGCATTTCCCACAATGAGTTCCCAAAGCGAACCATATCCTAACGCTAACCCTAGCCTTAACCATAACCCTATCCTTAACCTAACCTTAACCCTAACAATAACCATAACCTAACTTTAACTATAACGTTAATTTTACCGCAAAAGTTACAGAGAAGCGGCAGCATGACAACCTCTGGAAAAGGCTTTTCACTCTCAAGACTCTCATGAGAATACACTGTCAATAAATAAAGATTAAGATGTTTTAATTTTCTAGTTGATCGACTGAGCTTGTGATATGAGGCCTAAAACGAGACAACAGGCAACTTGGTTTCTTTTCAATTGTATCTGCTGTAATGTGGCTGTTTGTTTACGTTGACAAGGTTCATTGAACTGCATGTTCTGATTTACCCCGGGTTCTAAAACAGCTTTTCTCCATCTACAAATGGAACTATTCAAGAATGTATGAGAATAATACCCCACATTTATATGGTCAAAAGACAGAAAGAATCAGTCCAGTAAAACGTGGAGCCCATTTATATCTTACTTCACTAGTTACTGGGATAACAAATGGGAGTGACTCATAGTGCTCTCTTTCTATAGGAACGTGTGGATCAATATGTAGCTGTATGTATGATACCATACTCATTCTCTTTTGTGTATTATGTGTGTTTTGTATTTTTTTATTTATCTTTTGTTATGCACCTTTATGTAAGTTGCTCTATTATTGTAATTGTTATATCATTATTGTCAGCTGTGGACAGTTGTAGCCTGCGTGGGTGGGATTGGGTGGTGAGACTGGGTAGTGGGATGGATTGGGAGGATTAGTATGAGAGACCAGAGGGTCAGGAAGGAGGAGGGTGGGTTTATACTCTGTGTAGTATATGGTGATCTTGTCATTTGTATACCAGAGCATTTAGAAAATCCAATAAAGAGATGTTTAAAAAAAGAAAAAAAAGAAAGTAAGAAAGAAAGAAAGAAAGTAAGAAAGAAAGAAAGAAAGAAAGAAAGAAAGAAAGAAAGAAAGAAAGAAAGAAAGAAAGAAAGAAAGAAAGAAAGAAAGAAAGAAAGAAAGAAAGAAAGAAAGAAAGAAAGAAAGAAAGAAAGAAAGAAAGAAAGATCCAGATTGTTTTTTTTCTCTCTGTCTTGTGTTGTTCTTTCACTGTAGTTTACTGTTCAGATCACACAGTAAATGGTAAATGTTAAATGGCTGCATTTATATAACAGCTTTTATTCAAAGCGCTTTACAATTTGTTCCTCACATTTGACCCATTCACTCACACTTTCACACACCAATGGCAGAGGAGATCATGCAAGGTGGCTTGATTTTTTTCCGTAGCCTTTGTTTGCGAAGACGCTCTCTGATTGGCTAGCTCGCGTACAGCGAAGACCCTCTCTGATTGGTTTAGCTCCAAAGGGCTCTGGGATAGAAATGTCCAAATTGTACATAATTCTCTGCTTCGAAGTGGTTATGCTTTGGCCCTCTTTCTTTTTTTTTTTATCTACTTTTTCTCCCATTTTCTATTTTTCTCCCATCCCAATTTCGTATTGTCCAATTCTACCCTCCCCTGTCTCGAACGCTGTTAGGCCATGCCTCCCACTGGCCGGCTGCAATGTGGACGAAGCCTTGCATCACGTGTCCCCTCCGGTACACGAGGAGTCAGCCGTCGCATCTTTTCACCTGAACAGCGCGATCTCTCAGCGGTGAGGGTCTGCGTGGGAGGGACACGCCGCCCCCGTTGCTTCCTGATTCTGGTGCGCAGGCGCACCAACCGACCTGTAGGAGTCGCTGTCCACTACGTCCGATCCCCACCCACCAGCTTCCCACCCCTAACACTGCCAATTGTGTTAGTATGAACGACCAGCCAAGCTGGTAGCAATGCCGAGAGCTGGGCTCGAACCCAGCATCTCCTTCATTAGTGGCGAGCGCCTTGCCCACTGCACCATTTAGCTGCCCGATTTGGCCCTCTTTCGAAGTGGGTTATGCTTAGAGTTAGGGTTAGGCCGGGTTAGGGCTAACCCTAACTCTAACTCTAACCATAACTTACTTCGAAAGAGGGCCAAAGCATAACCATTTAGAAGCAGAGAATATTATGTACAAGGCGGACGAGACTCTTCGGAGCAAAAACCAATCAGAGAGGGTCTTCGCTGTACGCGGGCTAGCCAATCAGAGAGCGTCTTCGCAAACAAAGGCTACGGGAAAAAATCGCGCTGCAAGGTGCCAACCTGCTCACCGGGAGAAATTAAGTGTTGAGTGTCTTGCTCAAGGACACTTCGAGACGCTGCCTGGGAGGAGCTGGAATCGAGCCGCGAACCTCTGGATTACCAGAAGACTGCTCTACCTCCTGAGCCACTGTCGCCCCCACACAGTAATCCGTTAAAAGTTATAGGGTAGTATTAGTGGTGCTGTTAATGGTGAAGAATAATGTTGCTAGTGTTGATCTGGTAGATCAGTGACATCAGCCCGGCTGCTGCGACCCAGCAAAGGCTCCCCCAGGCCCGTTCATTATCAGTGCATTTAAAGCACTGTCGCTAGAGGACGAAAACGGATGTAAGATTTGGGAGGAAGGAGAAGGAGGTGAGAGGAGGAAGAACACACACACATACATACACATTCACACAGCAAGGGTGTGAGTCAACGAGTTATGTTTAATGCATGTATGTGAATGTGTGCCTGTGTGTGCTAAAAGAAATCACAACCTGTCTCAGCTTATACTCATACATATATATTGCAAAAAACACCCAATACCCCCCACACATCCATAGGGACTCCACAGGGTGCATACTATATCTATTCAACAGTTTCAACGACTTCCTTGAATCTGTGGAACGTACAGTTGTTTATTTTAGCTAAGAAACAAGTGTAATCTAATTTAACTGATTTATTTGATTGTATTGAACACAGATTTTGGTGGGTGCAGCACACACCAGGTTTATTTGTATTAATTACCTCCTTCCCTGCCAGGCTACCCCACACCCAAGAGTAAAACACTTTTACAAACTGGGCAGTAAATTAGGCAGGCTGTGTTCCATGGCTCCAAAAAGCACAGCTAATTGATTGTAAGCTAAATCATTCCATTATGACATCATCGAGGGATAATAAATTCTGAACAGCTTGGAGTACATACGTCACCCCCCCCCCTCCCCACCCCAGACTATAGGCAAAACCCATTTTTCACAACATGTACCCTTTAAACTTAAATTATTTACATTTCTAAGTTGCTATTATCTCTAAGGGGAGGTGCTGCATTACTGTACCCAAGGTCAGACCAATAAGAAGCGAGCCAAGGATATGTGCAGAACAGAGCAGGCTCTGTTCCACCCCCACCGGGAGCCTCCGCCGTCCCAAGCAGCCCCCGTGGGAGTCAAACAGCACAGTCCAGTCGGCTCAGGTCATCCCAGACCCTACAGAATCTTAATGTTTGCAATGTCCCTTTATTTGGCTCTTTGCTTTAGATTCCAGTGATGTTTTATATACATTTTAAATAGTTTGTATCAACTATATAGTGAGTGATGTAAACCTGATATTCTTTAATATTCACCCTCTCAACAAAAAATGAAAAAAGGTTACTTGAACATATACATTGAGACATATTATTATAACATTTTTGTACAGTGTACATGTGTACGCTGCCGCATGTGCATACGCATGCGTGTGTGTGTACTCGTACACATTTGCGTTTTAGAGATGTCTTATGCAAATTCCACTTCTGACAGACGTTGGTTATGACAGGCTTATCAGTACAGAGAGTCCTTTGAACTGCAAAGCACGAGTGAGAGAGAGTGAGGACAGGGAGAGTGTGCGAGAGAGAGAGAGAGAGAGAGAGAGATAGAGAAGGCAATGTGCTGGTATGGGTGGGAATATAAATGGGAGCCATAATTCTGGCCAGGATCTTGCAGCAGCATGCTCCCCTTCGCTAAATCTATCACTGCGAACAGGAACTAGTAGACAGCCTCCTAATCAATAAATCTATTAGATGTTGGCTGTGGTTCATGCCGTTCTGTTTTGCTCCAAGCTTTCCCCCCCCCACATTGTGAATACTGATATACCTTCAACTACCCTACAACTAGTGCCTGAAGGTTCTGGGTAACTAGAGTAGGACAAATAGTGCAGAGTTCCAACATACCTAGATAACTACACACCCTCAAGACCCCTACGCTCTGCATCTTCTGGCTGTCTCAGACCCACTCCTATCTGGGCTCCGGGAGGGTCATCAAGGAGAAGCCGCCTTTTATCAGTCCTGGCCCCACAATGGTGGAATGAACTGCCCACCCCAGTTAGGACAGCCGAAACCCGTCCAATCTTTCGCCGTCAACTAAAGACGCAGTTCTTCAACCATTATCTGAAGAAAAAAAAAGAAAAGAAAAAAAAATCTAACCCTAACTAACCTTACTGTCATGCACTTGTCCTAACAAACTAACATACGTAGCACTCAACACTTTGATGAACATTGTTACTCAGCTGATAGAGTTGTGCCCTTCCTGATGACTTGTCGTACATAACTTGTAAGTCGCTTTGGATAAAAGCGTCAGCTAAATGACTCAATGTAAATGTAAATGTAATACCAATCAAGGTATCTGTACAGTTTTCCAACCAGTAACCATCCCCGATATATTGTGTATCAACATCTTATCATACCCAGCAAGCAAACCAGCGGAGCCTCTCTCTGGATAACATACATATTTACATTTACATTTACATTTAGTCATTTAGCTGATGCTTTTATCCAAAGCGACTTACATGTTCTGTACGACAAGCCATCAGGAAGGGCACAACTCTATCAGCTGAGCAACAATGTTCATCAAAGTGTTGAGTGCTACAGTGTAGGTTAGTTTATTAGGACAAGTGCATGACAGTACGGTTAGTTAGGGTCAGATATATTTTTTTTTAATTCAGATAATGGTTGAAGAAGTGCGTCTTTAGTCGACGGCGAAAGATTGGACGTGTTTCGGCTGTCCTAACTGGGGTGGGTAGTTCATTCCACCATTGTGGGGCAAGGACTGAGAATAGGCGACTTCTCTTTGATGACCCTCCCGGAGCTTGGATAGGAGTAGGTCTGAGGCGGCCAGAAGATGCAGAGCGTAGGGGTCTTGAGGGTGTGTAGTTAGAGACCATTGACCGGAGGTAGGCGGGAGCGGTTCCCTTTGCCGCACGGTATGCTAGGTCGAGGGCCTTGAAGCGGATTCGTGCAGCAATGGGGAGCCAGTGCAGGTCCCTAAGAAGTGGGGTGACATGGGCCGACTTCGGTAGGTTTGAGATCAGGCGGGCCGCTGCGTTCTGAATGAGTTGAAGAGGCTGAGTGGCAGTGGCCGGGAGGCCAGCGAGCAGTGCGTTGCAGTAGTCGAGGCGGGAGATGACTGCTGATTGGACGAGGAGTTGGGTGGCTTCTTTTGTCAGGAAGAGGCGGATACATATACATCCCCACCCTGCTCGCCCAGGCCCCATTGAGGACCACGTATTGCACCTCTCTGATGATGAATTAAACAGTGCTCAGAGATGGAGATTAGTACCCAATCACGTTTTCTCAGCGAGAGATGAAAAAAAATCCTCCTTGCCTAACCACTATCATCTATCAGCTCTATCCCAAGAGAAATCTCCTAAAGTCTCTTTAACGTTAGGTTATGACTATAACCAAGTTCTGTTAGTTAGGGGCGATGCTTGGCATCGCCTTCTGCACTATCTCGCGTACGTGCACGCGTACTGAATAAACCACAAATGTACCTCTAATACCAGTATTAGTCTGACCACACCCCTCATCAGCTTACCTTCATAAGCAGGTGTGTGGTCACCTGCTCTCCTCCTTCCCAAGCTTTCACCACAAGGTGAGGACAAGGGCTGCAGCGGCGTCCGATGCCAAGCATCGCCCCTAACTAACAGAACTTGGTTATAGTCATAACCTAACGTTCTGTATCGTTAGTGGCTTAGCTTGGCATCGCCTTCTGCACAAGGGAGGCCAAGCGGAGCCACTTGGCTGACAAATACACCCCGCTGACAGCCCCCCAAAACCATCAGAACAGGGAGGGCCGAGCCCCCCCGACCCCCCCTAATGGAGGGTAGCCCCCCTATTAGGGACGTCACGGGAGGGCGACGGACCCGACCGTGCGAAGAGGCACTCAAGCAACTCAACGCACAGGGTGAGCAGACCGTGGCTTGACCCCACGACTACACACACGCACAACCCGCATGCCACCCGGGAACGAACGGAGGAACAACCTCGTTACTGCCCCCAGAATCACGGGGTCAAGGGCAAACCCAACCCCGTGGCAAGGCCGTAGCAGCGGAGCACGAAGGAAGACCCAGACCCACCAAAAGGACTGGACTCCCTGGAATGGGGGCCCGGAGAAGTCCATGATGCCAGCATCAAGACCCCACCAGGTGGGCACGTAGTGCCCCGCCCCCCACATCGCCAGCGTATTCGGACAAAGGCCCCTCAGTTACTGCACCTGGTATTCCCAGGCGGAACCAACCAGGCCAGAACCTGCCCAGCTTCCGAGATCGGACGAGACCGGGCGTGTTCAGGTCGGTATGGCCGTAAGCCGAGCGGGCCCCGTCCCCCCAATAGTACACCGCCTGGCACACTGACCCTGCAGAAAAGGCAGTCAGCATGGCCGTAAGCACACAAAAAAGGTTAACCAACGGAAGCAGGCAGCGCACCGGGGAAAAACCAGGCAACAGGCTGTTAACCCTAGCCTGGAGACTGCGGACGAGACAGGCGCCAGAGGGGACAGCTGAACACAGCCGCCCCGGCGGAAGGAGCGTAAGCTGGCGGTGTTGCATGACCAAGCCTCCATTTAACAACCCCCACCCAGAGGGGTCGAGGCAGAGAAGGCTGACACGATTGGCAGACGTCATGAACGTGCAGGGGCACCCTCAACCGGTGAACCCGGGAGTTGACACTGCTCCAACACACCAGGGAATCAACCACCTCGGTGTTACCCAATGCGGTGGTTGTTCCTATAACCCCTCAAGAAAAAACTCCAAAACACACCTGCGGGTATACACCGGCTATACCGCAGTACAAGTGTTTCAGTTTCCAAAAAGGGTTAACCCAGGCCTACGGGTCGCAAACATCACTTCGGACCGGGCCTGGCGGTACGGGAAGCACAGGGTCACCAGAGGAGGTCAAAAAACCACCCCCACAGGCCCCTCTTCGCCATGCGTGAGAGAGGAGCGAAAAATAATGGAGAACCAGCCCCTAAGCACACCGTACCTGGTATTCCCCGGCGGTCTCCCAACCAAGTACTAACCAGGACCAACCTGTGTAGCGGCCGAGATCCGACGAGATCGAGCGCGTACAGAATGGCATGGCTGTAAGCCATGACGACAGTGCTGAGTAAAAACATACCCAACCAGGGTCTCCATAGCGCTTAACCCTGTGACACCCAGACCGACCTGGCATTTTTCCCCCTGAAAAAAGCCCAAGTCCCTCAGGGTACCAGAACAGCAGATCTGCATCCCCGGCGGACAACGGGTTCAACTGATCTGGACCAGCGTGACCAGAACCAGTCCCGTGCCCTAACCACGCCGACATGCCTACTCCAGGAGAAGGGCAGATATGCGTGTTGATCTTAACATGAAAAGAAGGCGCCACCCAGACGTCGGGACGAACCGCGCCTGGTGGCCCACCCCAAGGGCGTGAGACCCCACTACATATGTTCAGATCCATCCCGTCATCATCCCCCAGACATGAACGAGAATCCGTCGACAACCCACCCAGGTCATGGGATGTGGTCGCCGGAAGAGGAAAAACCCCCATCTCAGTTGCTTTATAAAAACGCTGTTTCAACCACAAGCAACTAAGGCGTGCCAGTCAATCGCCTGTTTACAGCGAGCTAGCACTATACGTGCGTCGGGACACACCCCCATCAATGAACAGGCTATTTAGACCTGTCATTGAATCCCCAAGGCGCCCAGGGGAACGACAAGAGGGGTGTGACACTCCCTAACTCCAACACTTCTGGAATAGAAAGAAGGAAGCATCAACAGTATGTATCCCAGTCTACACAGCCGGGGTAAAAAATGTTCACATTTTTACATCCCACCACCCTCCCATAGGAAAGAGACGGGGATCCCCAGAGAGACTTCCCACGCGAGCTGTACAGATTGAAAAGAATATATTGCACCTTGAGCCATGTAAAAAACTGGTTTTAGGGCCTCCGGGGAAGAGGCACCGAACCCATACACACTCAATAAACGAATTGAATCGAATATACATACAATAGAAAAGGACCCTTCTAGAGGGTCCACTCACTTTGACAATCTGAGGAGGAAGGCTCTGTACTCTGATGGAGGCTTCCTCACATGGAAGAAGGAGTCCGAACTCACAGAAGGCCTGAGTAGGCGCTTGGTGAGGAGGAGCCCTGACCACCCCCCCTGAAAACAGATCCATCACATGGACCTGAACAGCACACGGAAGTCCTACCAACAGAGACGCGCACGGTGACGTACTCTATGGCGGGGGAATTCCTGCGGTGCACACGCCCAATATACCAGGCCGTGGGACCAGGAACTCCCTCCCCCCCCCCCCCCCCCCCCCCCCGTAACGTGCCGAACCGCCACGTGACGGGAACCTTGAAGGACAGGGGGTGTACCCCTGACCGACAGAACAATGGGGAGAGGAAAGGTTACCAGTTCACCCCTTTACGACCCCACACCCATGATACGACGTAACGACAAAAAGAGAATATGACACAGTCATAGTCAGCTCTATGAAGCGTTTCACAGCTCCACACAGCGCACGAGCTAACCTGCTATCTGATTTTTACTAAGGAAAAACACAGAATAGAGAGGGCTCTAAGAACCCCGGTCCAACATACACATGTGCTTCTGTGGCCAGTACAACCCAGTTGTAGGTCACATGACACACACAACCCATCATCACCTACAAAAAATGGCAAAAACACTCAACAGAGGAACGCCGTTTTTTTCACAATGAGAGAATACATCATTCTTGATTAGTATCGACCACAGGCCTTGCTAAGCACACATGACAGCAACCAAACCAATTTCCCTTTAGGAAATAAGTTTCTCCAGCAGATTTAGCACAACCTCAGCAATCAAGCTGAGAGTTACATCGTATCCCTACCACACAAAAGACACAATTAATGCACAACATGTCTGATAGGAGGCGATAAAGTCCCCAGGGAACCGGGGGGGGAAACACAATCCTCCTATTTTACCCTCAATACGGCCAGTCAAAACAGGAAAACCTGTTAATGTGTGAACTCACTGTTCATTGTCATTACAGTCTGAGAAAGAACATTCTTTTACTCACTCGTCACCAAGCATAGCTTCATAGGTTAGTTGCCTTAGTAGTGAGTACACGGTACACATAAACACCATGATGTTTCTCACACAACAACCAGATCAATACATCACGATCTGCACGGAGAAGCTAACTGCTAGTGACAAAAACAGCTCACACACAACCCGCAACGTATCTCAAATGCATTGCAACAACACACGTTTTGGGAAAAAACACCGTTATTCACAATACATTTAGCAAGGTAAAACCAGAAGACGTGTTTATGAGGTCTGGCCAACCCCGTACCTGCCCGGAACGCAGATCAGCGAAGTGCAGTCACAAGCCACCGTAGAACACAGCCGTCCCGTGTTGTTCGATCCGGGCAGCGTCGCCGCTCCACCAGTCGCTACAGTCCTCTTTGTTGACGCAATCCCCGTCTAGGCTCAGGCAGGGTCGACGAACATCCCCTGTCAAGGATGACGTCGTGGTCAAGAGTGTAAAACATGTTAAAAATCAAAGCACGTTCAACAGAATAGCATCAAGCTAACGGCTGCTCCAACCGTTCGGGTGCTATCGCTTCCGCTCGCGGGACGCCGATCTACGACGCACGCGATCAGGAGCGAGCTCCCGGCGGCGCGCGAGAAGCCAAGCTACCCCGCGCCAGGCCACCGACCGGCTAACCGTAAGCTATGAACATGTAAACAATGACATAACACTCACCCAGACAGGCCGCCGTTCTGAACCCTCCTCACTTTTTAAGAGAAAAGAGAAAACAAGACGTCAACACCGCTTCACAACGGTGACATTAACACGTCCGGCGGAATCAGCACAGTACCAACTGGCCTGTATAGCTGACTTTGAACATGAATCTGCCGCTATCGCACATTACATGCACATATCCCCTCGTGAAGGAATACTCTCATTTGGATATGAAAGATGGGGTCTTAACACGGTGACAGAGAGAATCCACTCGTCCAGAACACACAGGGATCACCAGTGTCAATGGTCGCGGCCCACTAGTTAAAACTATAATGGTCGCCAGACCAAGGCCTTCTGTCGCCTAGACGGCTAAACAAAGGACCCTAGCCTGGGGCCGGTTTCCATAAACTTTGTCAAGTAGCCCCCATAGCACTAACAGACAAGTGGAGCCCGCCAGCAAACACTACTCACCCAACCTGGAACGCACCGCTCCTCACAACAGCGGCATGTCCGACAGTTCAGCTGTGGCCTGACAGGTTTCACCCCAACAAACACAGCAAGGAACTGCAGTTGAGAAGCATGCAGCGGCGTGCTCCCAATACGAAAACCGGTGGAGGGTTTGTAGAATGATCATCATCTTCTAGACACTCCAGTACGAAGACAATATCGCCGTATTTTCTCGAAAATAGTGAGAGAGAAAATAAAGATATGATGTCAACGTATCCTTGTTTCCCAAGCTGTTCCTAATCCAATTTCTTCCAACATGGTGTCAAGTGTGGGGATCTACCGAGGCACCTCTTCCTTGTGGTGAAAGCGAGAAGGAGGAGAGCAGGTGACCACACACCTGCTTATGAAGGTAAGCTGATGAGGGGTGTGGTCAGACTAATACTGGTATTAGAGGTACATTTGTGGTTTATTCAGTACGCGTGCACGTACGCGAGATAGTGCAGAAGGCGATGCCAAGCTAAGCCACTAACGATACAGAACAGCACAACCCAGTCAATTGGGGGGGGGGGGGGGGGGACCACTAATCCCCACTGCAATTTGTTTATACTGTAACTTTAAGCTTAGCTGATCAAATAAAAAAATCATAATACAGGATAAACAAGGAGTGATGCAGATTAAGAATCAAATCCTGTTTCCCCTTTTCACGTGTGCCATTCACCTATAATCCTTTTAAGCAATGTGTCAGTTTCCATTCACTTTATAATCTGCTTTCCTCTGCACTCTCAGGCATTCCTTTTCACCCTATTTACCCTGCGGATACAGCAGACTACACTAAGATTATGAACAAATCTTACATTTAATTTGCACAAGTATTAAATTGTTTGGGGGGGCAGCCTGGCTGTCGGGAGATAAAATAATATAAAATATATGAATTTTTTTTAGTTTTTGTATTCAAGTCGTTGTTTTTTGCGCGGCTACCGGGACCTTAGTGGCGAGAGCTTGTATAGAACGGGCGAGAATTTTTATTGCCGCACAAGTGCAGCCGCCAGTTCAGTGTCGCTATGTGTTATTTTTTTTGCTAGTATGGTTGTGAAATTGGTATTAAATGTTGCTCTAAGTGGTATTCAAAGTCTTACATTTAACTTGTTGAAACCTGTAGATAGATACCCTGACACACGCACGCACGCACGCGCACGCACGCACGCACGCACGCGCGCGCGCGCGCGCACGCACGCACACACACACACACACACACACACACACACACACACACACACACACACACACACACACACACACACACACACACACACACACACACACACACACACACACACACACACACACACACACACACACACACACACACACACACACACACACACACACACACACACACACACACACACACACACACACACACACACACACACACACACACACACACACACACACACACACACACACACACACACACACACACACACACACACACACACACACACACACACACACACACACACACACACACACACACACACACACACACACACACACACACACACACACACACACACACACACACACACACACACACACACACACACACACACACACACACACACACACACACACACACACACACACACACACACACACACACACACACACACACACACACACACACACACACACACACACACACACACACACACACACACACACACACACACACACACACACACACACACACACACACACACACACACACACACACACACACACACACACACACACACACACACACACACACACACACACACACACACACACACACACACACACACACACACACACACACACACACACACACACACACACACACACACACACACACACACACACACACACACACACACACACACACACACACACACACACACACACACACACACACACACACACACACACACACACACACACACACACACACACACACACACACACACACACACACACACACACACACACACACACACACACACACACACACACACACACACACACACACACACACACACACACACACACACACACACACACACACACACACACACACACACACACACACACACACACACACACACACACACATATGCCTGGGAGCTCCAGCCCAGTCCTGTACCTCTGCTGTGGGCAGAGGGAGTTGGAGGTCATTAACTGCTCTCTAACTTCACATTTACGCTCTTATCTCCAAACTTCCTCCCAGCTTGGCAGATTTGGACTGGTGGCTTTGGATCACAAGCTCCTTTTTGCAACCCCAAGGCTATACCTCTGCATGGCAGTCATGAGCAGATAGCTTTGTGATGTATCTCCCTAAAGGTTAATTGAAGCACGGATAATCTGATGCCCTATGTTATTCATAGGGTTGTGTTTAAGAATCCAGATGATGCACCTAGGCATCTAATGCTTCCTATGCACCAAATCAGAACAAGCATGATATTTTGTTGATTAATTTAGTCACCCGACGTATTACTGTGGTTTGGCTAATTAAGGTGTTGTAAAAGTGGTTTGTTTTTGTTAGAATATGTGGTCTACATAAAATAATAAAATAATAGCTCTACATTTCGACAGCCATCACTGACAGAGTGTTTGGTTAGTAACATGGGTCTCCAAGTCCCTCTACTCTGCAGTAAACAGAGACTAAATGTTCTGGTATTCCATTCCCACTTCATCCAATCAGGAGAGAGAACTCGACACTGCAAAAACAGTCTGACAAAAATAAGAAATAAGTACTGGTTTTTCCTCCCATCCCCCAATTTAGTCTGTCAGTCTTGGGAGGGTGTAGATCACATGCCTCCGCCTCCTCTGATACATGTGGAGGTGTCAGCCGCTTCTTTTCACCGGACAGCTAGTTTCACTGGGAGAACGTAACGAGGTTCACAATATTTCCCTCAGATCCCCTCCCTGCTGCCCCCGACATACCAGTAGGAGTCGCTGTTTGCAATGACCTGGACTCATAACCCACCGGCTTCCCACCTGCAAACACTGCCAATGTCCCTGTGTTTGTAGGGACGACTGACCAAGCCGGCGGTACCGCTGACAGCTGGATTCGAACCCAGAGTCTCTGCGGTGGTAGGCGAGTGCTTAGACCTCTATGCTACCCAGAAATAAAACTAGTTTTAAGGAAATATTATGTGCTTGAAACAAGTACAATAATCTGCCAGTGCAGTAAGCAAATTTGGCTTGGCAAGATTTCTTCAAATAAGTAAAAGATATATAGGGTTATCTCTCCTGATTGGATAAAGTGGGAACATGTATGTTGTGTTTACTGCAGAGTGGAGGGACTGGGAGAACCATGTTACTCACCAAACACAAAGTGATGGCTGTCGGAACGTTTGTTATTTTAACAACAAAAAAAATACTGACATACCCGTTTGTCATTACGGTCGACCCTGCTAGCATGCTGCTTTCTGAAGCATACGTATCCTAACCACCTGTTGTGGCTTGTTTCCCGTCTCACACCTTTAGACATACAGTAAGAGACTATGAAGAGATCGACTGGAGACTATTTGCACTTGAGCCAGTCCAATTACCACAGAGCCTCTGGAGGGCTGCTGATTGCATGTTAAGCACACCTAGGTAATAAAGCAGGGCTCTCCTCTCGGTTGTCGTTGACCTTTCAGCTGCGTAAACCATAAAACTATTGATCTGATCTGAATAAACAACATGCCAAGTCACGGGGGGACGACGACACTGCAGCCTCAACAACAACAATCTCATGAACCGAGTCCCCCCCCCCCCCCCCTGTTTGCTGTCCTCATCCCCCCCGCTCACTGTCCCCGTCCCCGATTACATTTTCCTTGCCAGACGGGGGAGACACCGGGGGTCCTCGTGACGTCTAACCACTGGTTTGTGAAGCAGAATTAAGTCATTTGATTTTTTTCGCACCAATTAATTTGATAATTTGATTAATTTGTTAATCGTATGAACCTTTTTGACCCCTGAGCGCCTCCCATTTTACATTTAGTTATTTAGCTGATGCTTTTATCCAAAGTACAAGTTCTGTACAACAAGTCAGCAGGAAGGGTACAACTCTGGCAGCTAAGGGTAAGTAACATTGTTTGTGCAGTGTTGAACCTGAGTGCTTAGTGGTATAGACATATTAGCATAGTAGGTAGAAATATAGGCAAGGTAGATTCCTTAATAGCAGCTAGTGCCTAATATTAAAAGACAGTATGAAGTTTAGTCGTTTTATAAAATTTTCCTTCTCCTTCATTTCAGATATTGATTGAAGAAGTGTGTTTTTACGGGGGAAATTGGTCAGGCTTTGTCAGTCCTGACTGTGGTGGGAAGAATAGATGTTTCTCTTTGATGACCCTCCGGAGCTCGGATAGGAGTGAGTCTGAGGTGGCCTGTGATGTAGAGCGTAGGGGTTTTGAGGGTGTGTAGTTAGAGACATGCAAACTGACGAGTGACCAGGGACCAACACTAAGAGTTCAACACACCCAGGGTGTCTTTATGGCAGCAGGCTTCACTAACCATAACGACCACAGTCGGCACTCGGCACTTAACCGGTGTCCAACTTGATTAGTCTGGATTCCACACTTGAACCGTGACTGTGACCACATGAAAGGAGCGGCGTCAGCAACAGACGACCAATCCCAAAACACAGTCCTGTCTGTCTTTTAGAAATTTGCAGGAAGAACTATTTAAGAAAAAAAGTATTATGATCAATTTAAACAGAGAATTCAAGCGAAAAGGATTGGCAGCTGACAATTTTTTTTTTAAAGCCCACTGACTGATTTGATGTCATCTGTGACAAATGATGGCATGCAGGCGGTCTATTGCATTATTCTAAATTGAACCCCCGACTGTATGTAGTATGTAGACTAACAGAAGGTATAGCATGTTCAGGATGTAGACTAACAGAAGGTATAGCATGTTCAGAATGTAGACTAACAGAAGGTATAGCATGTTCAGGATGTAGACTAACAGAAGGTATAGCATGTTCAGGATGTAGACTAACAGAAGGTATAGCATGTTCAGGATGTAGACTAACAGAAGGTATAGCATGTTCAGGATGTAGACTAACAGAAACTATAGCATGTTCAGGATGCAGACTAACAGAAGGTATAGCATGTTCAGGATGTAGACTAACAGAAGGTATAGCATGTTCAGGATGTAGACTAACAGAAACTATAGCATGTTCAGAATGCAGACTAACAGAAGGTATAGCATGTTCAGGATGTAGACTAACAGAAACTATAGCATGTTCAGGATGCAGACTAACAGAAGGTATAGCATGTTCAGGATGTAGACTAACAGAAGGTATAGCATGTTCAGGATGTAGACTAACAGAAGGTATAGCATGTTCAGGATGCAGACTAACAGAAGGTATTGCATGTTCAGGATGCAGACTAACAGAAAGTATAGCATGTTCAGGATGCAGACTAACAGAAGGTATAGCATGTTCAGGATGCAGACTAACAGAGGCATCAAATCCTTTGTCCCATGCAGCATTAATCTGATGACATGATCTAAATTTCAGCACTTTCTCACACTGAATGTCCTTTGATCCTAAGATGATGGTTTACATTCTCCATTATGCAAATTGTTTATGATGCATTTTATGATGGTTAGACCTATGTGTTATGTTATATTGTGTGCTGCCATCTATGTACTGTATGTTTTTTATGTGCTTATGTTGTGCTCATTCATCATGTGATTAACATGGTAGAAATATCTAATGGTTTGACAGCAGAATATAATTGTGCCACCATGTCTGACAGCGAACAGTCCCACTGCTGGTCATATACAGTATAAGTGGATAACCAAAGTCTATCTGCACAACTGCATGCTGTTCCAAAACATTTAAAGGGGCACTACACCAACAACACAATGCTGATTTATTTTAAGATAAGATATTCCTTTATTGATCCCCTTGGGGGGGGACATTCATTCACATTTAATTTAGATTAGTCATCTGGGACATTCGATCATTGTGTGGTGTTAATTGCAGCTCCATGACAAGAATAGCAATACCTTGTCTCATAGGGACTCCTACCTTATAATTTAATTGAGCTGTAATTAACACAACACAAGGATTCAATGGCCCCGATGACATCACTGGTGGCCACATTCAAACTAATTTACCCTGAATAATTGCATAACCGTTTAGAGTTTTCGGATGTGTGCGAGATTATGTGCAAAATTAATCAGCATTGTTTTTTTTGGTGATGTATCAATAGCAGTATTGTTAACAGTTGAATATTATCCTGCGCCAGAGTCAAGGTATACGTACATAATCCTAACTTGGTATAATACATATTATATACTCCACGCACCTCTTTCATCCACAGCCACAGGGCTCTGCTAACAACCACCTGTAATCTGTTTGTATGGAGTCGGCCTCAGATGCATTTACATTTTACATTTTGTCATTTAGCTGACGCTTTCATCCAAAGAGACTTACAAGTTTTGTACAACAAGACAGCAGGAAGGGTACAACTATATCAGCTGAGTAACAATGCAGATAGACGCAGATAGATGCAGATTTACATGGTTGGCATTCGTAAGGTCACGTCTACACACGCACCCCGGGTCTCATGAAAGGTTAGAGTTTGAAACAGAAAACGAATAGACAGTGTTCTCTTATATGAATACCATTAGCCGAGGGCTGTGTGCCTGATCTTCTCTATGCGGCTCCAGAAGCAGGTTGAGTGAGTCACAGTCCACCTGTTTCACATGGTTATTTACAGGTATTTACAACGATGCACGGCCATGTGTACAGTCAGGTGGAGCTCTCGGACCTCCAGAGATAAGAAGGTCGAGGCTGCTGCTGCAGTATCCAGTAGTGTATCTGTAATACAAATATTTGATTATATTCATATGACATACTATATTTCTTTAAGACCTCTCCCTACATATTCCCATATGTAGGGAGCCCATATGTCTTCCAACATAGTACACAGGGATAAAGCACACACACACACACACACACCTGCCCATACACATGCATTCACTGAGGCAAGCAGTAGATGGGTTAGATAAGAAGCCATATTTTCACGTAAATGTACCAAGCACAAACACCCGGCAAGAGCACTGTCTCATGCGCTTTATCCACCCACGCACAAGCAGCCCCTTATAGCTTAAAGGATCGTCAGCTGATGGCATTGGGACAGGCTATGGATCTGGATGTGCTCAGTGTGCTGCTGGGTGGGCAGATCAGTCAGGGACAGAGCTGACACTAATGTGCCATTCGCAGGGAACTCCGCCGCCGCTCCTCCCCGCTCCCCTGCTATGGCGTCGTCCTCACTTCCTGCGTCAGGGTATAGGGAGGTGTAGTGGTTACGTTATTGTTGTTTCCGGCCGGTCCACCTCGCTTGAAATTGCAATGTATTTCCAATGGACACATTCATTTCTATTTCTCATTTAAAACAAATAAAGCATGACCATTGGCATGGTGTACTTTTCTGTGTGTATTCATCCACAATCTATAGCTCAACATGAAACAATTACAGATGAAGCTTTTAGTATTCCTGGGCGCTTTGCCGCGACGTGCGCACGGTTATATCACGTCGTTGAAATGAATTAGGAACCCAGGCTGCTGTTATATTTTATGCCGCCAGGAGGCGCAAAGTCATTAGACGGACGCTACAACGTCCTACACAGTATACTGTATAACGATCTGTATGTTTTGTTGTCTAAAATAAATACCATACCATATGTCTAAAGCAATGTTGCTGAATTAAAGAATGAATAAGTTAAACGTGTCAATTCAGCAGTCAAAGTGTATATATTAAAACGTGTCAAATCTAACTTCATTAGATGGCCGACGTACGGCTCTCTTGTCCATTCATTTCATCAAAAGAAAGCGTTAGTGTAATGCTTCTTGGTAACAATAAGTTTGTGTACGCAATGTTGCTGAATAAAATAATTAAACCGTTAAGACCTGTCGAATTAGCAGTCAATGTGTATATTTTGTGTAGATAGCTAGTGGAGGTGCCAGGTGGGCTCTATTTATAATGGATATATTTTGTCTAGTACCGTGGTCTAGTGGTTTAAGGTTATTCCTTTCAAGCTGACGCCTGGGGTTTGAATCCCAGCCTGTATAATATATATATATATATTTTTATTATTTATAAAATGAAATTGCCCGCAACGATGTGCATAATACAATAGTAATAATATATAATAAGAATCCAACCAATAGAGCGACATTGTGCAATAAACAAGTAAACAAAGTAGGGCATATCGGTATTTGTACATGAGTTATTCTGAGTCAACTTCACTTCATTTCCCAGACCCACTTTGTTTTGAAACAACCAATCACGTTGCGCGATAGCACGAGCGATCCACAGTCAGTAAGTAATGTTACAGCTGAGTTCACTCATTCATAACGGCGAAATGTCAAATGCTACCCAGGATTGTTGCGTTTCGTTATAAAAACTATGCGGTGATAAACAAAAAACGAATCGCAGTATGCAAAGCGTGCGGTTCGAGGATCACAGATGCAACGTGCAACGTCCAACTTCGTTCGACACTTGAACTAAGCTGCACAAAGATCGGTAAGTGAATGAACGAATGAATGAAAACTTTATTTAACAGATTGCAGAATGGGTACAATACAGTACAGCTCAATATACACAATTGTTAAGGGGATGCAGACCAGAGAAAGACTTTCGTCTTGTTTACATCAGGGTCCCCCATAGTAACTTGGCTTACTACAGTACTCTACAGTTAAATCAATGAGCCAGTGTGCTAACGTTATCATATACTCTCTTTTTTAGACTCTTTTTGTATCACAAACAGTACTGTATTTGTAAATCTGGTATGTCATAAATGTATAGATGTAGCAGTACTGTATCTGTATGTCATGTATGTCATGTTATGATGAATTGAAAATGGGGGACCCTGATGTAAACAAGACGAAAGTCTATAATAATAATAATAATAATAATAATAATAATAATAATAATAATAATAATAATAATAATAATAATAATAATAATAATAATAGATTCTATTTGTAATGCGCTTTACAGTTGCGGGGCAAATCTCAAAGCGCTACAGTTAAAAGAACTTAAAAACTAGAGAGAATAAAGGAAAGAAAGAATATAAAAATAGGCAAGACTAAACATAGAGAAACATAGAATAAATAAAACTGATCAACAGAAGGCTCTACTAAAAAGGTGAGTTTTTAGGCCTTTATTGAAAGCATCCACAGTCTGTGGTGCTCTCAGGTAGTCAGGGAGAGCATTCCACAGACTGGGAGCGGAAGAGCAAAAAGCCTGATCTCCCATAGTGCAGAGATTGGTCCTTGGGCGCTGGAGGATGTTTGCCTGGCCAGAGCGGAGATGTCGAGAGGAGGAGTGAGGGGTGATGAGTTCTTTGAGGTATAGGGGGGCGTTTCCGTAGAGGCATTGGTGGGTGAGCAGGGAGACTTTGAACTCAATCCCTGAGTGAGACAGGGAGCCAGTGAAGGGACTTGAGGATGGGAGTGATGTGGTGGTATTTCCACACTCTCATCAGGATCCTAGCAGCGCTGTTTTGGATACAATGTAGCCTTTGGATGTTCTTGCTAGGGATCCCGATGAGGAGTGCGTTGCAGTAATCCAGCCTGGAGGAAACAAAGGCGTGGATGAGCTTTTCAGCATCTGACAGAGTGAGTGAGGGGCGAAGTTTGGCAATGTTCCTAAGGTGGTAGAAAGAGTTTTTGTATAATTGATTTATGTGCGCCTCAAAGGTCAGGTGAGGGTCCATTTTTACCCCTACAGTAGGTTGGTGATTGTTGGTGACAGGGTGATGTTTTGGCCGGAAAAGGTGATGGTGGTGATGGTGGATGAGCGAACCTGGTGTGGGGTGCCAATAATAATGGCTTCAGTTTTAGAACTGTTTAACTGTAAGAAGTTGTGCTTCATCCACGCCTTGGTCTCCTCAAGGCAGGTGGTCAGAGTGGAAGATGGCAGAACTGTGGATGGGGTAGGGTTTATTTTTAGGTAGAGTTGGGTGTTGGAGTTGTGCATTATTTGGCGCGGTGGTGCGTAGCTATGGCCAGGCTCTGAAGCTGCTGGAGGTCAGCCTGCCCAGTTCCACTCAGCATCAGGAGACGTGTTCCATCCAGCTCCCGAGCCCACACAGAAACACAGCCAAACCAATCTCCAAACGATCCTGTCTAGCCAAGAATCTTGCAATCATTGGTAAACAACTGAAAGCATTGCTCACAGAGCACTCTATTGAGCCCACACACACACCAATCCGGTTTTAGAGTGAAGCATGTCAGCCGTTATAGTTGACACATTATCAACAGTGTCTGCCCTAGACAAAAAGAAAACATTGTTTTCGTAGATCTATCAAAAACATTTGACACAGTTGATCGTTCTGTTCTTTTACAAAGAGTATACAATATCGGCTTTGATACAAATGATTGTAGTTGGTTTCAGAATGATCTTTAGAGTTTGAAGACAGTGGGTGCACAGTTTGCTTTCTTGCTGATTACAGAAAGTGTTCAGCAGGGATATATTTTGGTCCCTGTTTTATTTGGAGAGTTACAGAATATAATTATCTTGTCATCTGGCTTGATGAAAAATTTACTTTTGAATACCAAGACAGTGTTGTCAGTAAAGTCTGGACGAAAATGTCTTCCCAATGTTTAGTAGGATGAGGATTGTTGAATTCTTGATTATTAATTTCATCACTCTTAAGCCCTTATACTCTAGTCTAGACTATATAATTCCACCTGCAGATGTATTACTGGTGATGGTTATTGTACTCATCCTGTATGATACGGTTGATTGGTCTTCTCTGGCTGAGAGGCATAACAAACATTATTATTTGTTTATCTATAAAGCCCTTCTTTACAGATAATAATAATAATAATAATAATAATAATAATAATAATAATAATAATAATAATAATAATAATAATAATAATAATAATAATAATAATAATAATAATAATAATAATAATAATAATAATAATAATAATAATAATAATAATAATAATAATAATAATAATAATAATAATAATAATAATAATAATAATAATAATAATACACTTTATTTGTATAGCACCTTTCATATAGAAACTGCAGCTCAAAGTGCTTCACAACAGAAAAAGAGAGAAAATGAGCACATAAAGTGCAGACATATAAAATCACAGTTTTTCACATTAGGATCTAACATCCCAACAGGCCACCTTGTTTATGGTTTGATTCAGATACCATCTTATATAATCTTAAGATCACAACCATGCTGAATGGGATCTTTTGACTCTATCTAACT
>NC_140178.1:34037309-34079809 GCF_963971535.1 Notolepis coatsorum
TTTTGACTCTATCTAACTTGCTCAAATGACTGGCTTATGCTTCAGGTCCCAAACACATGGAATGATCCTCGGAACACTAGGCCGCAGGGGTGGCCAACCCGCTAATTTGCCCGTCAATGTGCGGCTCCTCCATCCATTACATAATACTTTTTATATATTATAATATGTATATTTTTTATGTCATTTTTTATTACATAAGAACGTAGAATAAACATTTACAGACTTTTTTTTAAATGATGCATTTGCATGTTCTTGGTATCTGATTCTAGGGACATCTATGGATCTCAGGAAATGTATTCCCAGTTGGGATGTCCGATATTATCGGCCGATATTGGCATTAAAATGTAATATCGGAAATTATCTGTATCGGTTTTCAAAAGAAAATAACTTTCCTTTTTTTATAATTTTTAGTTTTTTTTACATGTATTTAACCTTTATTTACCCAGGCAAGCAAGTAAGAACAAATTCTTATTTTATTTATTGTCAAAAGTATGCATAATGTTGTGTTAATTCCACGACAAGGAAATTATTCAGTTATTTTGTGGGGGAAACCCTGCATATATCGGTATCGGTTGATATCGGTATCGGAAATTAAGAGTTGGACAATATCAGTATATCAGTATAAAAGCCAATATCGAACATCCCTAATTCCCAATGTCAGAAATATTGTGTCTGTTACTAGGCTTGAGTAAATTCGGATGAAACAAAGGAAAATATCAATTATATTATTATTATTATTTTAATTTTTTTGACTGTGAATAACACCATACAAAAATGTACCAGACTTGAAAAATCTAAGCAAATGAATAAAGGGAAGATGATTACAGAAGGTTTTGTAGATACAGTACTGAATTCTGCCATCCGGACACATGCAATTTGAGTGTAACACAGAGTTAGATATAAGCTTTCAAAGGGTGGGCGACACTGCCATCTGGCAGGATTCAAGATTCAAGATTCAAGATTCAAGAGTTTTAATTGTCACGGCATACAGGTATACAATGAAATGCGGCTGGTCTTGCCCGCGACGATGTGCAATACAGTGGTACAACATATAATAGAATCCAATAAAATACAGTGGTACAACATATTAATAGAATCCAATAAACAGTGCAATAACAGGTACATGGTGTGCCATCTCGGTATCTGTACATTAGTATTTACAGAGCATATAGGACATGCTAGTTAGCTTTAGTAGTGCAATACACTGTTCCTGATGTTATACTACTTTAAGTGGCCTTTCCTCTGGCCATAAGTGTGCGTGTGTGCGGCATGAGTGTTAAAGTGGCTGCTAGTGTGTGAGCGTGCTCAGCGTGCGTGTCGTGTATGTACTTGTGTGTGGATAGTTCAGTTTCTGTGTCTCTCAATGTTCATTGTTCAAGGCTCTGATGGCCTGGGGGAAGAAGCTTAGCCTAAGCCTCTACGTCTTAGTCTCTAGAATTCGCAGGCGTCTGCCTGACCTCAGCAGCTGGAACAGGCTGTTATTGGGGTGGTGGGGGTCTTTCATTATCCTGCCGGCTCTGGATTTGCACCTCTTGTTGTATAGAGCCTGCAGGGGAGGTAGCGCAATACCCGTGGTACGCTCGGCTGAGCGCACCACACTCTGTAGGGCCTTCTTGTCCTGTGCCGTGCTGTTCCCATACCAGGCAGTGATGTTTCCGGTCAAGATGCTCTCTACAGCTCCTGAGTAGAAGGACTGGAGTATCTTCCCCGATACTCTGAACATCCTTAACTGTCTCAGGTGGTAGAGGCGCTGCTTCGCTTTCTTTACTACTGTGCCTATGTGTGTTGACCATGTCAGGTCCTCTGAGATGTGGACCCCCAGGTACTTGAAGCTGCTCACCCTGTCCACGGTAGCCCCGTTAATCCTCAGTGGTGTGTGTGTCTCCCGCTGTCCTCTCCTATAATCCACGATCAGCTCCTTGGTTTTACCAATGTTCAGGAGCAGGCTGTTGTCCTGGCACCAACGTTCCAGTACCTCAACCTCCTCCCGGTAGGCCTTCTCGTCGTTGTCCGAGATCAGCCCCACCACCACCGTGTCGTCGGCGAACTTCACAATGGAGTTGGAGCTGAACTTGGCCACACAGTCGTGTGTGTAGAGTGAGTACAGCAGGGGGCTTAGAACACAGCCCTGGGGGGACCCGATGCTCAGGGTGATGGTGTTGGAGGTCTGACCCCCCACCCTGACCGCCTGGGGTCTTTCACTCAGAAAGTCCAGTACCCAGGCGCTCAGGGCGGAGCTCAGGCCTAGCTCGATCAGCTTGTCCACCAGTCTGGTGGGGACTATGGTGTTGAACGCTGAGCTGTAGTCAATGAACAACAGTCTCACATAGCCCCCCTTCTGACGGTCAAGGTGGGAGAGAGTGCTGTGCAGTACCTGGGAGACCGCGTCATCAGTGGACCTGTTTGTCCTGTATGCAAATTGCATAGGGTCCATATCACTGGGGAGAGAGGCACAAATGTGGTCCTTGACCAGCCTCTCGAAACATTTCATGACCACAGAGGTGAGTGCCACCGGTCTGTAATCATTTGGACATGTTGGGGAGGGTTTCTTCGGTACAGGGATGATGGTAGACATCTTGAAGCAGGCAGGGACTACTGACTCCGCCAGGGATTGATTAAATATGGCGGTGAACACCGGGGCAAGCTGGTTTGCACAGGACTTAAGTATGCGTCCTGTTATACCATCTGGGCCTGCAGCCTTCCTGGTGTTCACCTGCATAAATGCTCTTCTCACACTGTGTTCCGACAACGAGAGAGCGCCGGTATTGCACTTTGGCTATCTCAAAATCCTTTCATATGGCAACACCGAGGTCAATGGATGAATAATGAATGAAAATAGCGAGTAAAAGAAAAAACTACCAAAACCCGAGCTATCTCGGGTTCTGGCGTCCAACGCATTGGCGAGTTAACCCGAAATATCTCGGGTCTCCTAATTAAAGAGTTAAAGAATATAAAATATCAGGCCTATAAATGACATTATTGCCAAGTCACACATCTATGGATCGGGCCAAATCTCCCCTTTCCAATGGCAGAGATCAATCTGGATTTAGTATCACTAGGCGTTATTCACAAAACCGTGAATGAAATCTACTGTAAGTACAGTTACTTTTTTATAATGTGCATTTCTTCACCATTTTCATCGGATTGCAATGCCGTTTTTTGCTAGACGTTCACAGAAAGGTAGAGAAACTAACTGCGTTCTGTTTTATGGCAATAATGTTCAGGCTTGTGGGAGATAATCCCGGAAAATAAGAGAAATAAAAAAGTGTATCCAGAAGTCAGATGATTGACAGGGGCTGGTGTGAGCTGGGTAGTGTAGTTTTTTGAAAGCCCATCGAAAGCCCTGGGTCTCTTCCGTCAAAAGACTACACTCACTTTTGGCTGTGCCACTTCCTTCCATCAATATGGGGTTTCCGACTCAATGCCCTGACTCAATATTTCACTAATAAAAGTTAAAATCATTGGTAAACAAACATAATGCTGAAAATATACACGTTGACTGCTGTTTTGACTGGGTTAGGGTCTTTTACGCTTGGCTACATTTGAAAAGAAAACGCAACATTAATTCATACATTCTGTAGAGATGAATTCATGGTGTGATGTCATTTGCGGTCCAGTACCGGACCGCTCGGGCTTAAATTAACCCTGTGAGGCCCAAATAAAAAAGACATTTGCAACTTCAGAGGCCAGAGGGTGGGACCTATAAACACATTTACTATCCAATAGCATTGTGAGGCTGAACAACAGGACCCATTGACTATGTACATGTGCTTAAACATTTTTAAAGAAACATTTATAGACTTTTTTTTTCTACACTTAAGTCGTCTTGTTATTTGTGCAGAACTTGTCACCAGACTGTTCTTTTCACATTCTTCGACTGAAGGGGGGGGGGGGGGGGGGGGGGGGGCACTGAGGTTCCCCTGTTTTACAGTGACGTCGAGTATACAATTAAAAGAGATAGAATAACACAAAGATAAATCAAAGATAAAAACAAGTAAGAATATCAAACTTTAAAGTACATTGAAGGGCATTCCAAGAGTATGGATCCAAAATTAGAATAAGCTCATGGAACCTTAAGCATAAGCAAGTCATTTGAGCGAGGTTGATAGAATACAGAACGTTAGGTTATGACTATAACCAAGTTCTGTTAGTTAGGGGCGATGCTTGGCATCGCCTTCTGCACTATCTCGCGTACGTGCACGCGTACTGAATAAACCACAAATGTACCTCTAATACCAGTATTAGTCTGACCACACCCCTCATCAGCTTACCTTCATAAGCAGGTGTGTGGTCACCTGCTCTCCTCCTTCCCAAGCTTTCACCACAAGGTGAGGACAAGGGCTGCAGCGGCGTCCGATGCCAAGCATCGCCCCTAACTAACAGAACTTGGTTATAGTCATAACCTAACGTTCTGTATCGTTAGTGGCTTAGCTTGGCATCGCCTTCTGCACAAGGGAGGCCAAGCGGAGCCACTTGGCTGACAAATACACCCCGCTGACAGCCCCCCAAAACCATCAGAACAGGGAGGGCCGAGCCCCCCCGACCCCCCCTAATGGAGGGTAGCCCCCCTATTAGGGACGTCACGGGAGGGCGACGGACCCGACCGTGCGAAGAGGCACTCAAGCAACTCAACGCACAGGGTGAGCAGACCGTGGCTTGACCCCACGACTACACACACGCACAACCCGCATGCCACCCGGGAACGAACGGAGGAACAACCTCGTTACTGCCCCCAGAATCACGGGGTCAAGGGCAAACCCAACCCCGTGGCAAGGCCGTAGCAGCGGAGCACGAAGGAAGACCCAGACCCACCAAAAGGACTGGACTCCCTGGAATGGGGGCCCGGAGAAGTCCATGATGCCAGCATCAAGACCCCACCAGGTGGGCACGTAGTGCCCCGCCCCCCACATCGCCAGCGTATTCGGACAAAGGCCCCTCAGTTACTGCACCTGGTATTCCCAGGCGGAACCAACCAGGCCAGAACCTGCCCAGCTTCCGAGATCGGACGAGACCGGGCGTGTTCAGGTCGGTATGGCCGTAAGCCGAGCGGGCCCCGTCCCCCCAATAGTACACCGCCTGGCACACTGACCCTGCAGAATAGGCAGTCAGCATGGCCGTAAGCACACAAAAAAGGTTAACCAACGGAAGCAGGCAGCGCACCGGGGAAAAACCAGGCAACAGGCTGTTAACCCTAGCCTGGAGACTGCGGACGAGACAGGCGCCAGAGGGGACAGCTGAACACAGCCGCCCCGGCGGAAGGAGCGTAAGCTGGCGGTGTTGCATGACCAAGCCTCCATTTAACAACCCCCACCCAGAGGGGTCGAGGCAGAGAAGGCTGACACGATTGGCAGACGTCATGAACGTGCAGGGGCACCCTCAACCGGTGAACCCGGGAGTTGACACTGCTCCAACACACCAGGGAATCAACCACCTCGGTGTTACCCAATGCGGTGGTTGTTCCTATAACCCCTCAAGAAAAAACTCCAAAACACACCTGCGGGTATACACCGGCTATACCGCAGTACAAGTGTTTCAGTTTCCAAAAAGGGTTAACCCAGGCCTACGGGTCGCAAACATCACTTCGGACCGGGCCTGGCGGTACGGGAAGCACAGGGTCACCAGAGGAGGTCAAAAAACCACCCCCACAGGCCCCCCTTCGCCATGCGTGAGAGAGGAGCGAAAAATAATGGAGAACCAGCCCCTAAGCACACCGTACCCGGTATTCCCCGGCGGTCTCCCAACCAAGTACTAACCAGGACCAACCTGTGTAGCGGCCGAGATCCGACGAGATCGAGCGCGTACAGAATGGCATGGCTGTAAGCCACGACGACAGTGCTGAGTAAAAACATACCCAACCAGGGTCTCCATAGCGCTTAACCCTGTGACACCCAGACCGACCTGGCATTTTTCCCCCTGAAAAAAGCCCAAGTCCCTCAGGGTACCAGAACAGCAGATCTGCATCCCCGGCGGACAACGGGTTCAACTGATCTGGACCAGCGTGACCAGAACCAGTCCCGTGCCCTAACCACGCCGACATGCCTACTCCAGGAGAAGGGCAGATATGCGTGTTGATCTTAACATGAAAAGAAGGCGCCACCCAGACGTCGGGACGAACCGCGCCTGGCGGCCCACCCCAAGGGCGTGAGACCCCACTACATATGTTCAGATCCATCCCGTCATCATCCCCCAGACATGAACGAGAATCCGTCGACAACCCACCCAGGTCATGGGATGTGGTCGCCGGAAGAGGAAAAACCCCCATCTCAGTTGCTTTATAAAAACGCTGTTTCAACCACAAGCAACTAAGGCGTGCCAGTCAATCGCCTGTTTACAGCGAGCTAGCACTATACGTGCGTCGGGACACACCCCCATCAATGAACAGGCTATTTAGACCTGTCATTGAATCCCCAAGGCGCCCAGGGGAACGACAAGAGGGGTGTGACACTCCCTAACTCCAACACTTCTGGAATAGAAAGAAGGAAGCATCAACAGTATGTATCCCAGTCTACACAGCCGGGGTAAAAAATGTTCACATTTTTACATCCCACCACCCTCCCATAGGAAAGAGACGGGGATCCCCAGAGAGACTTCCCACGCGAGCTGTACAGATTGAAAAGAATATATTGCACCTTGAGCCATGTAAAAAACTGGTTTTAGGGCCTCCGGGGAAGAGGCACCGAACCCATACACACTCAATAAACGAATTGAATCGAATATACATACAATAGAAAAGGACCCTTCTAGAGGGTCCACTCACTTTGACAATCTGAGGAGGAAGGCTCTGTACTCTGATGGAGGCTTCCTCACATGGAAGAAGGAGTCCGAACTCACAGAAGGCCTGAGTAGGCGCTTGGTGAGGAGGAGCCCTGACCACCCCCCCTGAAAACAGATCCATCACATGGACCTGAACAGCACACGGAAGTCCTACCAACAGAGACGCGCACGGTGACGTACTCTATGGCGGGGGAATTCCTGCGGTGCACACGCCCAATATACCAGGCCGTGGGACCAGGAACTCCCTCCCCCCCCCCCCCCCCCCCCCCCGTAACGTGCCGAACCGCCACGTGACGGGAACCTTGAAGGACAGGGGGTGTACCCCTGACCGACAGAACAATGGGGAGAGGAAAGGTTACCAGTTCACCCCTTTACGACCCCACACCCATGATACGACGTAACGACAAAAAGAGAATATGACACAGTCATAGTCAGCTCTATGAAGCGTTTCACAGCTCCACACAGCGCACGAGCTAACCTGCTATCTGATTTTTACTAAGGAAAAACACAGAATAGAGAGGGCTCTAAGAACCCCGGTCCAACATACACATGTGCTTCTGTGGCCAGTACAACCCAGTTGTAGGTCACATGACACACACAACCCATCATCACCTACAAAAAATGGCAAAAACACTCAACAGAGGAACGCCGTTTTTTTCACAATGAGAGAATACATCATTCTTGATTAGTATCGACCACAGGCCTTGCTAAGCACACATGACAGCAACCAAACCAATTTCCCTTTAGGAAATAAGTTTCTCCAGCAGACTTAGCACAACCTCAGCAATCAAGCTGAGAGTTACATCGTATCCCTACCACACAAAAGACACAATTAATGCACAACATGTCTGATAGGAGGTGATAAAGTCCCCAGGGAACCGGGGGGGGAAACACAATCCTCCTATTTTACCCTCAATACGGCCAGTTAAAACAGGAAAACCTGTTAATGTGTGAACTCACTGTTCATTGTCATTACAGTCTGAGAAAGAACATTCTTTTACTCACTCGTCACCAAGCATAGCTTCATAGGTTAGTTGCCTTAGTAGTGAGTACACGGTACACATAAACACCATGATGTTTCTCACACAACAACCAGATCAATACATCACGACCTGCACGGAGAAGCTAACTGCCAGTGACAAAAACAGCTCACACACAACCCGCAACGTATCTCAAATGCATTGCAACAACACACGTTTTGGGAAAAAACACCGTTATTCACAATACATTTAGCAAGGTAAAACCAGAAGACGTGTTATGGGGTCTGGCCAACCCCGTACCTGCCCGGAACGCAGATCAGCGAAGTGCAGTCACAAGCCACCGTAGAACACAGCCGTCCCGTGTTGTTCGATCCGGGCAGCGTCGCCGCTCCACCAGTCGCTACAGTCCTCTTTGTTGACGCAATCCCCGTCTAGGCTCAGGCAGGGTCGACGAACATCCCCTGTCAAGGATGACGTCGTGGTCAAGAGTGTAAAACATGTTAAAAATCAAAGCACGTTCAACAGAATAGCATCAAGCTAACGGCTGCTCCAACCGTTCGGGTGCTATTGCTTCCGCTCGCGAGACGCCGATCTACGACGCACGCGATCAGGAGCGAGCTCCCGGCGGCGCGCGAGAAGCCAAGCTACCCCGCGCCAGGCCACCGACCGGCTAACCGTAAGCTATGAACATGTAAACAATGACATAACACTCACCCAGACAGGCCGCCGTTCTGAACCCTCCTCACTTTTTAAGAAAAAAGAGAAAACAAGACGTCAACACCGCTTCACAACGGTGATATTACCACGTCCGGCGGAATCAGCACAGTACCAACTGGCCTGTATAGCTGACTTTGAACATGAATCTGCCGCTATCGCACATTACATGCACATATCCCCTCGTGAAGGAATACTCTCATTTGGATATGAAAGATGGGGTCTTAACACGGTGACAGAGAGAATCCACTCGTCCAGAACACACAGGGATCACCAGTGTCAATGGTCGCGGCCCACTAGTTAAAACTATAATGGTCGCCAGACCAAGGCCTTCTGTCGCCTAGACGGCTAAACAAAGGACCCTAGCCTGGGGCCGGTTTCCATAAACTTTGTCTAGTAGCCCCCATAGCACTAACAGACAAGTGGAGCCCGCCAGCAAACACTACTCACCCAACCTGGAACGCACCGCTCCTCACAACAGCGGCATGTCCGACAGTTCAGCTGTGGCCTGACAGGTTTCACCCCAACAAACACAGCAAGGAACTGCAGTTGAGAAGCATGCAGCGGCGTGCTCCCAATACGAAAACCGGTGGAGGGTTTGTAGAATGATCATCATCTTCTAGACACTCCAGTACGAAGACAATATCGCCGTATTTTCTCGAAAATAGTGAGAGAGAAAATAAAGATATGATGTCAACGTATCCTTGTTTCCCAAGCTGTTCCTAATCCAATTTCTTCCATCATGGTGTCAAGTGTGGGGATCTACCGAGGCACCTCTTCCTTGTGGTGAAAGCGAGAAGGAGGAGAGCAGGTGACCACACACCTGCTTATGAAGGTAAGCTGATGAGGGGTGTGGTCAGACTAATACTGGTATTAGAGGTACATTTGTGGTTTATTCAGTACGCGTGCACGTACGCGAGATAGTGCAGAAGGCGATGCCAAGCTAAGCCACTAACGATACAGAACTATCACTGATGAAAAAAGATAATTCAACATCTGGAATAGCAGATGTAGAATGAAAAAAGGTCACTATTATGAAGGTCAAAACGGAAAGCTTGTTCATTAAAATAACATTTTATGTATTATTACGTATATAAATTAAAGTTCTCTTAACTAAAAGATGAGATGAAGTTCTCTTCAAATGTCTGTCACAAATAGACACAATAGGACACTAATACCCAAGTCAAAAACACCACATGCAGTGATTTTAGCTAATTTTTACTTTCACTCAAGTGATTTTAGAAAATATTAAATCAATTAAGGTTGACCTTAAGGGGTTATTCAGATTAAGCCATGTTCATCTGATCAGCTAGAGGAGACAACCTTTAAATTTTCCAAGGCATTTGTCAACCAATCAATGTTAAAATCCCCCATGACTATTAATTCAGAATTACTATAGCGAGAGAGTAATTTAGCAAGAAGATCAATAGACCTGACATCAGCTGAAGGAGGTCTATAAATCCCAATAACTACAAGGGAATGATTAGACCCACAATCAATATTAATAGCAATACATTTAAAACACTTGGGTAAGGTAACAGAATATAGAACAGAAGCAGAAGATAATTGCCTTTTGAAACAAAAGCCATGTTTCAGAGAGAACCACACTGTCAGGGTCGGTTTGAGAGACTGAGAGACAATATTATTCAGATGGTCAGGTCTCTGATGTTGGAGAAGAATTCTCATATTTAAATGAATCAGCCCAAAAACTTTTCTAGCTCTAAATGTAACTGGGTTATTCGGACATATTTGAGTAGAGTGAGGAAGACATTTAGTCTGAAGAGGAACAGGATTACAGGTAGAGAAGTGATGGCAGCCAGGCAGCAGGTACAGAACCAGGAGTGGATGCTTTTGATGGACATCAAATTATTCACCCCCATTCCATTGGGATGGATACCATTGTGTTTGAACAGGTCATTCCTCAACCAGAACAAATCAAAGTTAGTAATGTACCAAGGCCAGTGGCAATACAAAAGTTATGTAATCAACAGTGCAAACTAAACATTTTATGAGCCATGTCCCAAGGATGAAACGGGGCCAGACAGGATACAGATTTTCCCCAGACTCAACAGTTGTTATCAGAGACTCTGATCCGAATCTGGTTGAAGTTTGACAGATTGTCTTGCCATGATGCCATTAGCAGTGTGGACAGAGGGGTATTTAGCAATAATTGCAGGAGCCTGGTCTAAGACCACACTTTAAAACCGGAAAAACTAAAAGTAAGGCCCCACAGGACTTTACCAAACCTGGTGATAGAATCACCAATGATTGAGATCTCAGGTTGCAAGGTTGTTAGGATACTTGACCACTAGCACAGAGAGACCAGGTGCAAAATGACGAGCAGCAGCCAACATGCTTGCGTCGGAAGGAACTGTGGCTGAGGAATGTCCACATGGGGAGATGCATGACCCAGAAGATAAGGATGCTTGCCTTCTGGAAAGCTGGACTCAGCCGAGTTTGTCAGAGAGTTGGTTAAGGAGGGAGGACAGAGCATTTCCTATCTGGGAGTGCAGCTCTACACCCACGCTCAGGTGCAGTGTAGAGGTGCGGTACTTGCTAGCAGCCCGTGTTGTAGTACTAGATTTTCAGGACCCGTGACTCGACTTGGACTTGAGCACTGATGACTCGGACTTGGACTCGAGCATTGACTGCATTCGGACTCGGAAGGTGCAGATGAGGACTCAGACTTGTTAATTGATAAATACAGTTATTTATTTTTTATATTTTTTGTAATAGGCCCTAATCATTTGGCATAATATATTGATGGCTAGTGCATTTGTTGGGCTATTGTGTCACAAAGTAAATAAACTCCCTTTGAAATGGTGACCGCTGAGTTATTTATGTTTAATGTAGACCTTTTTTTATTTGTATGTCAGCTCAGACTCAACCTTGATGACTTGGACTCAGACTCGTACTAGGGTAATGGGGACTCAATTCAGACTCGACTCGGGCTCTTCTTTAGTGACTCAGACTCGGACGCGAACACTGGGGACTCGAGACTCGACTCGGACTCGAGATTTAGTGACTCGACTACAACACTGCTAGCAGCTAAGGTTAGCATGGGCTAGTCCACTAATGGAGCAACAAAGCTAGACAAATGGGCCCATTCTGAAGAAGCTGCTCCTTGGTTGGCCTCAGGAGCAATTGAGGGCGAGATTGAGACATCAGAACGCACGGCCAGCAGAGTGAAACGTGAAGAGCTGTGGGGAGTCCGTGGGGTCAAAGAGAAGAAAGGCTAGCTTACTTTTCATCACCCAGGAGGAACAGCCTGAAGAAAAGCTTGAAACAAGCCAACCGAGACAAGAGCTCAATGTGACAACCATGAAGATCCACAATGAGCAACTCTATGGATTTCAGCTCAGCCCTTATACATGTGAAGCCATTTCTGGCGAGCCACAGAGTAACACAACAAGCCAATGGTAGATTTGTAATTAAACAACTTCTGATGATTGCTGTGTATAGCCTGGGTTGTGCAGATGATAGGGACGACGTTGATAAAAAAGGCACTTAAAAGCAGAGCATCAGGCGTGGCAGTAGCAGGAGACACTGGCGGCAGCCATCCTTCATGTCCATGTGGCAAGTAGCCTACACAGTACTACAGTATGTGGTCGTGTTGTGTTTGGGTGTGTTGAATTTTTATTATAAATGTTTATTAAGTATAAATATTAAAAACATGTGTCGAGGGCATCTTTAAAGAAAGTCAGAGAAGAAATTAAAATAACTGAAAACAGTTAACAAGATGAGGTACTGCTACTTTTACAAGACTGTAAATACTTAAAAAAAAAAAAAAAAGAGGCATATCATTTGGAAATGTTTTCTGTGCCATGAACATGTTGAGCACATGGTCACCGCAGACCCCTCCCGCACCAGAGGTAGGCTATTAAACATAATTCCATACCTGCCACTACAGTTTAGCCTGTAATGGTCTCTTGCTGTCACTTGTCCTGTTAATCTCCCGCATTTCAGGTAATTCTCACTGATAATTAACAAGCCACCTCTTTGCTGTGAGCCGCAATTACAGTTCATTCACATATTCCTACAAAAAATATTGGCGAGATGTGGGTTCAAAATAATACACTATATGTAGTAAATATCCGCAGGTAAATAACCGTCTGCATCCATCATAATATGGGCTAAGGACAAGCTGTAAAGAGTAGGAGAAATCCATCAATCCTGATGAATAATCGTGAACACAATATCAAGAAAAATAATTGCAATTATTAATTTTGTTATAATTGTGCAGCCCTACAGTACAACACACCCTAAAGATTGATACTTTCAATATTTAGAGCCATGTTAAAACCATGATTGCAAATCACTCCGTTTCTGTGTGTAATTAATCATTTAGATTTGTCATTAGACAATTGTAATTAATCATTTAAGTATGTCATTAGATTATTATTTCTTGAATGTTTTCTTCTTATTGTGTTTTGTCTTTTATATGTTTGTTAATTCATCTCCACGTCGTTGCAAATTAATTCGACCTCTGTGATATCTCAAGACTTAAATACAGGTTTGAATGAACGGATGAATGAATTATACATGCCGCCTGAGTCCCACCTAGTTGCATCCTCCACGTTGCACGCTGCTTTCTCCACACCGCCCTTCAGCGACACGCATTATGACCCCGTCTGATCAAACGCTACTACATCATAGTGGTGCTTGTGTCAGCCACCCCAGCTATATGCAGTAAAACGAAGCCACTATTTATTTTATTTCAGATTCCCACATCTGATATATTTGCTATTATCACACAGAGGGAATATGCTTGGAGGCAGCACTTTGTGTGATTTCTGATGCCATCTGTGTGAAACAGATTGAAGTTCCTTATGCACCACTGCAGGAATGAGTCTGACGGTTAGAGAAGTGTGCCTGTGGCCAAAAGATGCCAGCGAGAATGTGTGGGGAAAAATGGTTACCTCCTCTGCCCATTCTTAATACCTACTGTCAAGCCTCTTGTCCTCTGTAGCGCTCAAGGATGGGGTTGAATTGAAGCAAGCCAGTGATTATAATTTGCCCACACACAAGATCACGTTTCAGTGGGGTTTAGTGTGACCTTTCGCTGTGCTCATATCTGGGTCGAATTGCCTCCTTTCTGTTCAAAATAATCAAAGCTACCATTTGGGCAACCAAAGAGTTCTATATCACAACATATATATATATATATCATTCGTGCTTCTCTTCAGAGATAGGACTATGGGTAATCCTCAAACAGGCTCCTGAACACCAGTCTATCTGCCAGCCAGCCAATCCATAAATAGATGAATACAGAACATATTAATTGATGTTATGTTTCTTTTTCAAATGTAGCCAAGAGTAAAGACCCTAACCCTGTCAAAACAGTAGGGCTGACCCCTATTAGTCGAATAGTCGACTAATCGATCGAAAGTAGGCGTAGTCAACTGCCAACCTCTTAGTCGAATGCTAAAAAATTTATAAATAACATTTATAATATCTTTTCTTTAATACATTTTTTAAATAATTTTTTCCAAAAGCAAAGAGGCCTAGAAGTGTGGGTGACGCTAATGGCGCGCATACCAGCGAGGCTAAGGAAATACTGAAGGCACTGAAAGAGGATTTCACCCATCTAATGAACACACAAGACTAGACAAATATCAACATGTATCCATCAGTGGACCAATTGCAAGGCAATTTGAGTACAAGGCAATTAAACCACAGCTCTGCTCCAGTGGAGTCGCTCAGTTGTCAACTGTGCAAAGATACGGTTGTATTAAGTAGTTCCCACATGGGAGTGTGTACATCTGTGTGACACGCCATCCCTTTTCAATTATTACCTCCACCAAGGAGGTTATGTAATCAGTTCCAACTGTATAGGTAGCCTTAAGGTTCAGTGGGCCCGTTCAAGATCAGATATGGGGACCTTATCTTATATTAACAACACCCCCCCCCCCCATGTACATTTGACTTGCAGTAAATGTGTAACTGCTCTCGGGAAATGATCTCTCTCTCTCTCATTATATGCTTCCTCACCCAGAATCACAATAGGAAGCCGATGAAAATATAATGTTTTAGGCAAATTTGGACATAAGGCGGGAAGCTACTGTAGCCACTGTGCCAAACTCACCACGACGCAGCTCAACAAGACCCTGGAGATTTACATTAGTTGGTTTATGTCAGGAACAAGGTTTCTTCTACAAGGTGAAATACTTTGTCAGTAAACATCTTTCTGTGTGCCTTTTCGGGCATTTCCACGGCCCATCACTTATCCACATTGGCGCACATTTGCTTTATCAATCCAGGGTGTGTTTGCGTCATCAATCCGGGGCCCTGCTAGCGAGTGGGGCCCATTTCAGTTGAACGGGGTGAAACATAGCTAAGGCCACCTATGTACTTTATGTAGTGAGGATGTAAGGCAAATTTACATTCGGATTTTTTGTCTGGGTCTGTTGGCAATATCAGCAACTCTGGTTTCTGTCACCCAGTAAAATGTTTCATAGTGAAAGTAGATTTGTATGCCTCCGTGGAGCTCTGCAATCTATGGAGTCTATTCTGGTAGTTCCATGGGACAGTGGTTTTGAATTAGAATGCCTTCTCAGTCTGCCCGGTTAGATAGTGGCTAGAAGTAAAGCTCCACAGCCAATGCAAATAGGGAGACCTGAACGGCCAGGTGGATGTTTGCACTGACTCTCACAAGGCTGTACTTTGATGGAGGAATCAACAGACGAATAGAAGCCGACAGCCACGACAACCTCCTCAGAGGCACACACACACACACACACACACACACACACACACACACACACACACACACACACACACACACACACACACACACACACACACACACACACACACACACACACACACACACACACACACACACACACACACACACACACACACACACACACACACACACACACACACACACACACACACACACACACACGCAAATGGGATGGCATACATTAGCAATGGATTACAATAAAATAAAAAAAGTGAGAATTGCATGGAAGGGGAGCTAGTGTAAGGGGGAATTACGAGGCTATCCATATTATAGAGTGTTAGATTAAACTCGGGGTACTGATGCCCACAGAATGTGGTTCCCTCCCTCCCTCCCCTTATCACCTTGGGATTACAATAGACAGGGGTAGAATAATCTTTTAATCCCCTGCTTGCTGAGATACAGCGGTGCTGTTGCAAGAGTCACATGGGTGTGGAGAGGAGAGGTTTATTTTGAGAAAGAAAGAAAGAAAGAAAGAAAGAAAGAAAGAAAGAAAGAAAGAAAGAAAGAAAGAAAGAAAGAAAGAAAGAAAGAAAGAAAGAAAGAAAGAAAGAAAGAAAGAAAGAAAGAAAGAAAGAAAGAAAGAAAGAAAGCGGGATGGGTGGTTTTGTAAGGGGAAAGGAAAAAGATAAACAGACAGGAAATGGCATGGGGGGGGGGGGGGGCTCAGTAGATTTAACCTGAGCGATATCAAAAGGGGATAGAGAGACCTGTGCCAGATTTAGAGGTTCTGTTAATAATTGAACACACTGAATGTCTTGACATTCTTGTGTCATCCCCTCGGCTGTGTACTGTACATATCTATGAATAATGGAAACAGAGGAGCATCATCACAATAATCTCTGTCCCGTCACGTCTCTTTCTCTCTATCTGCTTGTCAGATTCAAGCATGATGTTACTGTATGCTCCAGATTTGCCTTAAAGGTGCTATAGATAACATTCTGCCACTAGATGTCACACTAGAGCGGCATCAGGCCATTATCCAATCAGGTGCATTCCACGTGGGGAAACGGGAAGTAGGGAGGGGATACATGCACGCATCATGTAAACAACAACATTAATTTTGGACCAGCCAACATTATTTCTTTATTATAAATAATAATAATAATAATAATAATAATAATAATAATAATAATAATAATAATAATAATAATAATAATAATAATAATAATAATAATAATAATAATAATAATAATAATAATAATAATAATAATAATAATAATAATAATAATAATAATAATAATCATAATAATCATAATAATAATCATAATCATAATCATAATCATAATCATAACCATAATCATAATAATACATGTTATTTGTATAGCACCTTTCATACAAAAATTGCAGTTCAAAGTTCTTCACAACAGAAAAAATACACATAAAGTGCAGACATATAAAATCAGTTTTTCACATTAGGATCTAACATTCCAATAGGTCACCTTGTTTATGGTTTGATTCAGTTTTAAAAATAGAAAAAATTATAAAAAGAGTAAAATAGAATAGACAGAGTAAAATAGTGCAATAGTGCAGTACAAATACATTAATCAATCATTCCTTGGGGGGAAACAAATAATTCTGAAACCAATCAACCAAGCATTTCCATCTACTAAACCAATGCTACATAACCTTTGTAAGAGCAAACAACTGTAAATATTAAATGCTTTTGACAGATCCACAAAAAAGAGCAGCTTTTAGTGTAAGTGTCACCGTTAGCTAAAAATCTAGATTGGTACAGAGTAGACTCAATACAGTAGGGGCAGTGGTGGCCTAAAGGTTAGAGAAGCGGGTTTGTGACTGGAAGGTCGCCGGTTCGATCCCCGCGACCGGCAGGAACACCAACCGCTGAAGTGCCCTTGAGCAAGGCACTTAACCCCCAACTGCTCCAGTGGAGTTGCTCAGTGGCCAATGGTGTGGACTGCGGTTGAACTGGGCAGCTCCCAGGTGTGAATGGAACTGTGTGAATGTGAAGCAGGGCGTTCCCGAAAAAGAGCATCTGTGCTCAGCAAACCTACCCTGGGTAAATAAAGGTTAAACAATAAACAAATACAGAGTGACTAGAAAAAGTTATCCAAAATGTTTACATGCTTTATGGCTCGCCCCTCTCTACAACTAGCTTGAGTGCAAAGGTTTACAGTGAGTAGTGCAGTCTGCAAAATAGTTCAGTTTCAAATCAAACAGTTTTTTCATTATACATTTCACAGGAGAGCATACAGAGAATACACCCTGAGCTTCCCATCTTGGAAAAGCACATTATCATTGTTTTTGCAAAGGATTTACAATTGGCCATTGTCTGCTATTGTAGCCCAGTGATGAAATTGTAGCTAGCTCAATACTGGACCGATTAGTTAAATTATGGTTTATATGTGTCCGCTACACTGTAGTCAGATGCACATAGGGTATAAAGTCCAAAATAGCAAAGTTACCCTTTAATGAATGTGTGTAGGTAGGTACTTTGTGCAAAGTCTTGGTGCATGGTTTAGTGCCACCATCATGGCCAAAGTTCCCATGTCCCACCCATGATGACCTTGCCATTTTGTTGCTGGTGAAAGTACTTTATGACCCTGATGAAGGCCACATGCCAAAGGGCGTTGGTTAAATAATGTTCTTACCAGTCTACAAGTGTGGCTAGAGCTTATTGTACTCCCACTGCCAACTTGAGACTGGATCTGATTAGACCTTCCCATGCATTCAAGCAAAAAGTTCAACCTGGATCAGAGCCTGGTTGAAAAGGAGTCTGTGTGGGATGAGCGGAGAGGGAACACTTAAGGAGCTCATATTCATGTGGGTTCTGTTCATTCATTCCTTTGGGGGGTCAACTGTTGTGCCATGGTGGTCATTAAGATAAACATTACATCTGTGCGGGCCGGGTACTTATGTATATTTTTTTAAATAAATGTTTTTATCGTTCATTAGTGTGTTTTGATGCTGATATTGCTGATATTGCTATAGACCATTAGTGTGTTTTAACGCTGATATCACTATAGTTAAAACAAGTTGTAATTTAGGACAGCAATTACATTTATTTGTCTAGCTGAAGACTGATCTGCCGCCCTGCCACAGACTGAAAGGCATTCTGTCAAAGCAGAGATTAGCACTGCAGTGGTAGTAAATGTGCTTAAATACACAATGCCATAACAAGACTCCCTTTCCCTTACTGCTGTTGTATATGGGGTCCTGACATTGTTATCTCTGCCAGGCGTGCATGCACTAGGCGAGATATTGTTTCCAGTGCGTGTGTGTGCGTGCGTGTGTGTGTGTGTGTGTGTGTGTGTGTGTGTGTGTGTGTGTGTGTGTGTGTGTGTGTGTGTGTGTGTGTGTGCGATCAGCCTGATATAGGGTGCACATGCTCACAGCCAGCCAAGGAGGTTTGTGCGCAAATAGTTTTCACATCGGGCAAGTATTTTCTTGGAATCAATTGTGTGTCCATTGACATACATACCGTTACAGTCTGTTACACCTTTTTAACACAAGAGGGCAATAGCGATAGAGAGTGATACCCTACTGTACAGGGTCACTGACAGAGAACTATAAAAACTCAATAGTGCCTCCAGACAATCAGCTGTTGGTAGGGACGGCTGATCAACTACAGCTTCATTTTGAACCAGGTGCTTCTATTCGGATCATGTGTTCTCGATCATGATCCAGGTGCTTCTATTCGGATCATGTGTTCTCGATCATGATCCAGGTGCTTCTGTTCGGATCAAGTTCAAGTTTCTGTATTAGTTGTCATACAGAAGTACAGAATACTTTTATACAAAATGCTTCTTTCTGTTACGCTCCAGAGACTGTGCTAGGCAAAAATAGATAAGTATAAAATAAGTATAGCAAGTATAAAATAGAAGTCAAGTACGTAGACAAACATTTTCAGTATATACATATATACAATGCTCAATGTAGAGTAGAAGTAACTGAGTTACCATACAATATACTATACAATGCAAAGGATGAGGTACAATTTAGGTACAATTTACAGTAAGGTGTAATGAGGTATGGGTTGTAGTGCAAATTCTTTACCAATAAATATAAAGTGTGTTTAGGTGGTTAAGTGGTTAAAGTGGGTGCTGCAGTGAGTTGTATGGTTAAAGTGAGTGTGTGCGTGTGGATGTGTGTGCTGTGAGCTGTGAGTGCATTTGATGGTTGTTACAGTACATATTGTTATTGTTCGTTGAGCATCCTGATGACCTGGGGATAGAAGCTGCTTCTGAGTCTCTCTTGCCTGACCGCAGCAGTTCAAAGAGGCAGTTGTTTGGGTGGCTCGAGTCTTTGATAATTCTCTTAGCCTTACCCATGCACCGCTTGTTGTAAATGCCCTGGAGAGTGGGAAGCCCCCCTCCAATTGTGCGTTCGGCTGAACGGGCCACTCTCTATAGTCTGCTACGGTCTTGTGCGGTGCTATTCCCAAACCAGGAGGTGATATTGCCAGTCAGGATGCTCTCTATTGTGCATGAGTAGAAGTTCTTAAGGATCTTCTGACTGACTTGGAACTTCCTTAGGCGCCTGAGGAAGTAGAGGCGTTGCCGTGCCTTCTTCACAACACTGTCAATGTGTGTGGTCCATGTCAAGTCCTCGGATATGTGGACTGAGTCAGAGGTACTTAACACTGTTCACTCTCTCAACCGGTGCCCCGTCGATGCTGAGGGGGCTGTAGTCCCTGACCCCTGACCTCCTAAAGTCCACAATCATCTCCTTTGTTTTGCTGACATTCAGGGAGAGGCTGTTCTCTTGACACCATCCCGCTAGAACCTTGACCTCCTCCAGGTAGGCCCTCTCGTCGTTTGCAGAGATCAGGCCCACCACTCCTGTGTCGTCAGCTAATTTGATGATTGTGTTGTTGTTCCGCTGTGCCACACAGTCATGTTTGTACAGGGAGTAGAGGAGGGGACTCAGAACACAGCCCTGGGGGGCCCCTATGTTGAGAGTGATGGATGAGGAGGTGCAGTTGCCTGCTCTCACCACCTGGGGTCTGCCTGTCAGGAAGTCCAAGACCCACTGGCAGAGGTCATAGTTCAAGCCCAGGTCCCTGAGCTTGGCTATGAGTTTGGAGGGGACTATGGTATTGAATGCTGAGCTGTAGTCGATGAACAGCATTCTCACATAGTTCCCCTGCCTCTTGTCCATCATGTGTTCTCGATCATGATCCATGTGCTTCTGTTCGGATCATCATCTGTTCTGGATCATGATTCCCGTGCTTCTGTTCGGATCATCATGTGTTCTGGATCATGATCTAGGTGCTTCTATTTGGATCATGTGTTCTGGATCATGATCCAGGTGCTTCTGTTCAGATCATCATGTGTTCTTGGCATCCATTCAAATGTTCGAAGCGTGACTTCTATTGTCAGACACAATGCACATTACTTGTGTGTTCTGCTGTTAGCATTTTAACTTTAATTATTCAATATTCCTCTCCAGATAAGCACGCCAATTGACAATTTACACCGCTGATCTTTTGGAAATATTCCTCTCTGGATTTGCACGCCAAGGTAAGATGCTTGTGGCTTGTTATTCAGTCACACATTACAGCATGGTGTCTGGTTGTATTGTGGTATGCTAAAAACCTTTAACATCACTATTGTGGTTACCCAATTTTATATACAGCCTATATAAAGACAATATAATGTTAACAGCAAATCCAGCATAAACTGGAAGCTGCATGGTTTACAGTTAGTGAGGCTTAAACAAAAAGGATCACGTTGGGTCATGTGCACATTCCTGCATGTTCCTGCCAAGTCCTGACCAGTCACAAAACAAGGCAGTGACTACAATTAAATTACAATCTGTCTTAGTGGTTGCTGCCTAATCGTTTCGTGCTGAAAAGCAACATCATACATCATAATTTATCCGAGATAAAAAAAACTAGACCAAAAACTGTATGTGACATATGACGCCATCAAATACATATTTGGTCCACAACAATCATACAAAATAATAATAATAATAATAATAGCCTGTATTTTCTCTGTTATTGCTTAGCAAAGACTTCAAGGTGACTCATTTTGAAGAGTAGCCTATAGACCAAACCTTTTTGACATGGAGTGCCTGTTTGAAATATAGTTGTAACTAGTGTGCCTCAACAATATTCCATGCATCGTAATTTTTTTTTCTCATAATCAGGTATTTTTAATGATAATTTTTACATTATTACATCATTATTGTTATTGTTATTATTAACAATATTATTATGATGGTGTATCAACCCTAAATCTGAGTCGGGGGGGGGATGTAATGCAGACAAACAGCTGCATACAGTGCGACCATTTCACTCACATTTGCCCATTCATTTTTGGACACTTCACACACCATTGGTGTGTGTACTGAACGTGTGCTGTCATAGCTCCACCTACAGGCCTAATGGAGAACACCAGGATGTGAATGGAGGGTGAATGTGAGGTATATTGTGTAAATAAGTTTTGATTGATCGCAAGACTACACTGTAAAAAAGAATATAATAAGTTACCAGACCTTAAAAATATTGAGTTCAGTTACTGTGCATTAAGGTTTTCAGTTTTCAATCCATAATAAGTTAACAGAAAAATAAGTACACAACCACATTATTTCAACCTAATAAAACTATATTTATTGTCATTGTTTTAAGAACACAAGTTGACTTGGTAATACTCACATTTTGAGTAAAAAAATGGCTTTTAAACATGTGCAATGTTCAATGAAATAGAAAAATAAATAATACAATTTGTTGATTAATCCCACTGGTCACAATGGTGACCGTAATAATGTTTTTGTTATAAGGCTCTGCAAATGTTACTGAATGATGTAGCAATGTATTTCCAGCTAAATTAAAATAATAAACAAATAAAGGGTCTCAATTAAATATGTGGTAGTAAAAAGAACCTGTGGGAGGTTTCAACAAGATAAATGCGACAACAGTGCAAAATATTTCACTATAATATTTCAAAGCAAAAAAAAAAATAGTTATAATTTTCATTTTTTTTTTTTTTTTTTTTTTTTTTTTAATACTGCCCCCTGTGCCTATGCAAATGCCCCCACGTGCCTATGCAAATGCCCCCACGTGCCTATGCAGGCACGCGTGCCTAGGGTTGCCTACCCCTGCTATAGACTGTAATGTGTCAGTAAAATTTGACGTTCATAGTAAAGGCCACGGATGTCAGAGGATAAGGTGAAGACAAGTTGGTGAAGGAGTGGAGGAAGGAGTGTCACCCGGTAGAGATTTGTGCTCCGCTGAGCACAGCTTGCTGGTTTTGTATTCAACTGAGGGACATGGGAGATTGAAGGTCCATTGGAGGTATAATAAAGAGAGACAGAGCAGTACAACACAACGTCACATGGTGTCCTGAGACACTCATCACCATTATGGCCCCACGTCCTCTGGCATGACAGGCACAGGTGCCCTCAGCCCATTGCTCAAACCCCCGCTGGCTTCATAGGCAAGAGGGATATAGACGCCTGCTGTATTACCACAGCCCCTGCTGGGCTCTGCAGTGTTTGTGTGAAGTGTCTCTGTCTCTCTCTCTCTCTCTCTCTCTCTCTCTCTCTCTCTCTCTCTCTCTCTCTCTCTCTCTCTCTCTCTCTCTCTCTCTCTCTCTCTCTCTCTCTCTCTCTCTCTCTCTCTCTCTCTCTCTCTCTTTGCACAGATGGTGCATACTGTATACATAGATGTACACAACACGCAGTCTCACAGCTCATACGCGATTCATGGGTAGAGGCTCGGGTCTTATTGACATTCAAGTCTACATGCCACCCCGTTGTTGGCCAGAAATCATGCTCTCCTCCACCTGTGCTGACCTCATGTGTCAGCATTAACGCTGGCATGAACCGCTGCAAGGCTAAAGCACTCCGGTCCTCCACACATGCTCCGCGCGGTGCCAGAGAAGCGCATATGCACTTCCGTGACAGCTCTAAAGATTTCACAAGCCACACCGATAGGGGCTGCATCGGGAATCCATTTCGAGGTTTACCTGGCATGCCAACAAAAGCAGCAGCGCTGAGATGGTGTTATGATTATCTTGACGTGAATGTACTGCCGTGCGGCACAACGAGCTGCTGAAAGGCCCCGCAGGACACGGCGGCTTGTACGGACTGTCCAAGTAGTAGAGCCAGTTTGCTTTCCCAGGCTCACCTCACGCCTGTGTCCAAACAAACAACTAACAACAATTTATACACCTTGCCTTTTATCCCACCCACGGAGTGGTATCGAGAAGCAAACCTATTATTGTTTTGACAGTATCGGCACAATTGATTTCCATATGTGAACTATTTCTTGACAACTGATTTATAAGCGAATGAATGCACTGGACAATAATTAACAATAAAATAAGTGGATGCAACCATTCATCTCCGTCTATAATTTCCTAAGCCTCATTTGTCCCCTTTGTACCCCCCCCCCCCCAAAACAAAAACCTTTGAATCCCCATTGTGGTGGGGCCTGTGGTTTTTTTCTGTTGTGAACACCAGTATGCCATTCAACTGCCTCCACGCCATAAAAACCTGGATGTCAACCAAACTACTCAAACTCAACAGCAAAAAGACCGAGCTCATGGTTGTGGCCCCCAAGGCACTGCTCCGGAAGGTTGGAGATCTTCTCCTCCACGTTGATGGCTGTTCCATCTCCCCGTCTCTTGAAGTCTGTAACCTGGGCGTCACCCTCGACTCCACACTTTCATTTCACTCCCACATCAAATCCGTTACCAAGTCTGCCTTCTACCACCTCAAAAACATCTCCCGTCTCCGACCCGCACTCTCAGATTTTGTGTCTGAGACCCTGATCCACTCATTTATCACCTCCCGGCTGGACTACTGCAACGGAGTCCTGTTCGGGGTACCCAGCAAAGCCCTGGACAGGCTCCAGTATGTACAGAACTACATGGTTCTCACTCACACCAAGCCCTGGCAGCACATCACCCCCACCCTCATCCACCTCCACTGGCTCCCAGTCAAGTTCCGGATATCCTTCAAACTCCTTCTATGCCCTCGCCCCCCGATACCTGTCTGATCTCCTCCACCAGCACACTCCATCCCGGAACCTACGATTCTCTGATCTGGGTCTCCTCTCCATCCCTCGCACCAGGTTGCGGACTTTTGGTGACAGAGCCTTAAGCGTGGAGTCCCTTACCCTCTGGAACTCTCTCCCCCCTGAAATCCGCAATGCCCCAACCCTGGACACCTTCAAAACTGCTCTCAAAACACACCTTTCCACTAAGGCTTTTCCCCATTAGTTAGTTTAGATTAGGTTCATCCCCCCAATTTTTACCCCTATTACCCCCTTTCCCTAGCCCTCTTGATTGGGTTTCCTGAAAGGCGCTATAGAAATCTGATTTATTATTATTATTATTATTATTATTATTATTATTATTATTATTATTATTATTATTATTATTATTATTATTATTATTATTATTATTATTATTATTATTATTATTATTATTATTATTATTATTATTATTATTATTATTATTATTATTATTATTATTATTATTATTATTCTGAAGGGCAGGTAGTTATGGCCCCGCCCGGGCAGAGGACAGTCAGGGGACATGGGTGCTGGAGAGAGGGCACAGGGTGAGCAGCAGGGTGAGCCAGGGTACTGGAGAGAGGGCCCATGGGGACCAGTGTGAGCCAGGGTACTGGACAGAAGGCCCAGGGGGACCAGTGTGAGCCAGGGTATTGTAGAGAGGGCCCAGGGGGACCAGTGTGAGCCAGGGTACTGGAGAGAGGGCCCAGGGGGACCAGTGTGAGCCAGGGTACTGGACAGAAGGCCCAGGGGGACCAGTGTGAGCCAGGGTACTGGAGAGAGGGCCCATGGGGACCAGTGTGAGCCAGGGTACTGGACAGAAGGCCCAGGGGGACCAGTGTGAGCCAGGGTACTGGAGAGAGGGCCCAGGGGGACCAGTGTGAGCCAGGGTATTGTAGAGAGGGCCCAGGGGGACCAGTGTGAGCCAGGGTACTGGAGAGAGGGCCCAGGGGGACCAGTGTGAGCCAGGGTACTGGAAAGAGGGCCCAGGGGGACCCAGGGTGCTGGAGAGAGGCCCCAGGGGGACCAGGGTGCTGGAGAGCAAAATGTTTTTGTTTTGTTTGTTATCATCCAACGCCAACACGTCCCTCCCTCTCACATATTCCACAGCCAAGATGGCAACATAAAAGCCTTCCTTTATGTTACGTCTGCTCCACTCCGTTGCTGTTCTACCTGTTATTCCCCTGTGGGGAATGTGGTGTCCCATGGTGAGTAATGCACCCGCCTGCGGTGGTTCCCATTGTCCCTGTCCGACTGCCTTTCCCCGGAGTACAGCCAATTTGTGCCGGCCCTGGCCTCATTCTCCCAGAACACTCTGCTACACACCCCGCCACGCTGCAACTTGCAAGTCAGTGACGGGTTATCACTCTGTGTTGTAACGCCAACGGACTGCTTCGGGTTTTTAGCACTATCACCTTGGGAACAATGGAGAGGGGTTGTTCATCATAAACGATAAGAGATCAAGTTTCCAACTATGTGCTAAGGCAGGACATTGCTTAAAAGTGTTTCCTTTTTTTGGTCTCTCTCTCAACCTTTGCCTCCATATTTCTTTCTTCCCCCTCTCCCCCTCGGTGTCTCCTTTCCCCTGGTCCTCTATTTGCCCCCTGGTGGAGGATTAAATGGGTCTCCTGTGTAAAGTGGAGATGATAAAACACAGAGGAAGAGGCTGTACGTTTCAGAGCCCTGTGTTCTGCAGCAGCTTAGTGGAGCTTTGGCCGTCCTCTCCCTCTGTTGAATCGAGGCAGACCGATTACACTGCAGCCGCAAGGGACGACAGTGTCCGACTGCATAATGATGAGTGATTCCACATCAGAATACTAACGCGTTATGTTATTTATATATGATATTTCATTTTTCACTTTCTTACTAAATGGATTTCAGAATTCAAATGATCTCCTTCATTGTGTTTCAAAGACACTGCATGTCAGAGGTGAACTTCTGTGATTGAGGGTAATACTATTTTCATATTTTACTCTGCTAACATGGGGTCTCGCCAAACTGTGATATTGAATTCCAGACTTTGTTGTAGTCGAGACCACCTAAACCGAGACCCAGTCAAGGCCAAAACCAGATTGTATCAAGGGGGGATCGAAGGAGCTTCAACTGCTAGTCTCACAGTCAAATTGTCACAGTTGCGGGAGAAAATGGGTTATCAAACTAAGGAACATTCCATTTGGGCCATGGGGGTGCTGACAATTTTAGTATTAATACTTTTTAATAAAAAGCTGAAAATAACTTCAATCAATTGCCTTTTTGTGTGGATAAATTACCCTTGTAGCCTAAGTTTGCACTATCCAATTTAATGCAAGGCTTTAAATCTGTATGGCTACCTAATACCTAGTCAAGAAAAACGTTCTTTATTAAAGGTGACATGTACTATAAATGTAATTTTTCAGTCTCTAGCATTGGATTATAGTAATAGGAGTTCGTATCAATGTGTTTTAGTGTCTAAATACCATATTGGCGGATTGCTCTGATTCAGCTCAGCCCCTTTCCTCCTCCAGTAAATCAGGCCATTTTGATTTGAACGCCTGAGTCACGTCATTCGGACGCTGGGTAGCGCACAGTGATGCGATTGGCTCTGTGGTTGGAGCTAATGCCCCGCCCCCATTCTACCTAGACTAGACAGCGAGTGGAAGCCACTTCCTCATGCTGCGAGGCGGAGTGGGGCCCGACGCCTCTGCGTGCGCTCTGGAGGGAGAGAGGGAGAGAGAGATGGAGAGAGAGGGAGCACTTGGGGGGGGGGGGGGACCTGCTGCGCGGCACACGGGAGAGGGGAGGAAGGGAGGCCCACAAGCTGCCGCGCGGCGGGCCCCCTCCCTCGCTCTCTCTCTGTCTCTCTCTCTCTCCCTCCGGAGTGTGTGCAGAGGTGTCGGGTTTCGCTCTGGAAGAAGCTCTCTCTCTCTCTCTCTCTCTCTCTCTCTCTCTCTCTATCACTCTCTCTCTCTCTCTCCCACCCCCCCCCCTCTCTCTCTCTCTCTCTCTCTCTCTCTCTCTCTCTCTCTCCCTCCGGAGTGTGTGCAGAGGTGTCGGGTTTCGCTCTGGAAGAAGCTCTCTCTCTCTCTCTCTCTCTCTCTCTCTCTCTCTCTCTCTCTCTCTCTCTCTCTCTCTCTCTTTCTCTCTCTCTCTCCCACCCCCCTATCTCTCTATCTCTATCTCTCTCTATCTCTATCTCTCTCAGTCTACCAGTCGCAGACTGTGTGGGCTGACTGTCACTCAAAGTGCTTATGGGCGGGGCCATAACAGCCTGAAATCTTGAAGCTGGAAAATGATGGTTTTGAGTACTTGATAAGAAATATAAAACAATGCATTTTTTTGAAAAAAAACGTACAGATGTCTTCAATAGACTAACAGGAATTGTGTAAAGTTGCCCAAATAGTGCTAGGAATAGCAGTACATATCCCCTTTAATCAAAGAAAATGTGAAGTGTTTAAAGGTCCCCTGTCGTAAAATTGCCTTTTCCAGTGTTTAGCATTGTTTTCTAGCAATGGGGGTTTGTATCAACGGGGTCTGTGTCTCTAATTCTCATTTTGGCGGATTGCTCCAATTCAGTTGAGACAAGATCCTCCCACAGTGAACTAAGCCATTCTGATTTGACTCGCTCCCTGACGTCAGTAGGTGCTGCTGATCTGCATAACTAACGCCCCCTATATGGTTGTAGCGCACTCAACAACAGAGCGAGTGGAAATACTGACACTTACTCAAATGGGTTGACGTGGCGCGGGTGCCGACAGAGAGAGCAGAGAACGAGCGAGCGAGAGAGAGAGAGAGAGAGAGAAAGAGAGAGAGAGAGAGAGAGAGAGAGAGAGAGAGAGAGAGGGAGAGAGAGAGAGACAGAGAGGGAGAGAGAGAGGGACATGGAGCACCCCACACACAAAATATCATTGCCCGTATTCCGATCCGTACAATAATATTATATATATTTTTTTAATCCACTTTTTCTCCTCTTTTTCTATTTTTCTCCCATCCCAATTCCACTGTGCCAATTCTCCCCTCCCCTGTCTTGGACGTTGCTCGCATATGCCACCCACTGGCTGGTTGTAGGAGGGTTGGAAGCCTTGCATCACGTGTCCCCTCCGCCTATATTCGAATACCAACAGAGTTGTGCGTCACCCAACCGACCTGTAGGAGTCGCTGTCCACAACGTCCAACCCCCACCCATCGACTTTCCAATTGAGATAGTATGACGACTGGCCCAAGCCAGTCGGGGATATGGATATTGTTTCAATGAAAGATCAGCGTATGGACTTAATTTACAAGTAGACCTACATATATGTAAGTGATTATAAAAGTAATTTTATTTGCATATAACTAATGCTAATGCTTATGTTATGTAAATCTTTGACTGTCCTCCTAAGCCAGCTGTATCCTGAGGGCAGCTGAGCCTGTGATGGGACTAATATTACCATGCATTATGTTTTAGCACTGATGTTTTATGTGCATGGTTTGATGCATATGGATATATGTATTGTATAATCTGTTATGTTAACACTCTGCCTTTACAGTATGTCTATTCCATTAGTGCTATGGTGTTTCAGGACCTAGGACAGCAGCAGAGGACTGTAATCACACTATGGTGTTTCAGGACATAGAACAGCAGCAGAGGACTGTAATCACACTATGGTGTTTCAGGACCTGGGACAGCAGCAGATGACTGTAATCACACTATGGTGATTCAGGATTTAGGACAGCAGCAGAGGACTGTAATCACACTATGGTGTTTCAGGACCTAGGACAGCAGCAGAGGACTGTAATCACACTATGGTGTTTCAGGACTTAGGACAGCAGCAGAGGACTGTAATCACACTATGGTGTTTCAGGACCTAGGACAGCAGCAGAGGACTGTAATCACACTATGGTGTTTCAGGACCTAGGACAGCAGCAGAGGACTGTAATCACACTATGGTGTTTCAGGACCTAGGACAGCAGCAGAGGACTGTAATCACACTATGGTGTTTCAGGACCTAGGACAGCAGCAGAGGACTGTAATCACACTATGGTGTTTCAGGACCTAGGACAGCAGCAGAGGACTGTAATCACACTATGGTGTTTCAGGACCTAGGACAGCAGCAGAGGACTGTAATCACACACTATGGTGTTTCAGGACCTAGGACAGCAGCAGAGGACTGTAATCACACTATGGTGTTTCAGGACCTAGGACAGCAGCAGAGGACTGTAATCACACTATGGTGTTTCAGGACCTAGGACAGCAGCAGAGGACTGTAATCACACTATGGTGTTTCAGGACCTAGGACAGCAGCAGAGGACTGTAATCACACTATGGTGTTTCAGGACCTGGGACAGCAGCAGATGAGTAATTGATTTAAAACAAATCTCAATTAATTTACATTAGAGGATTTTACAAAAAGTGTGAGATCATGAAAAAGTCTTCATAATTAACATGCTGTCTCCATTTGAATGCGAGCTGTTCCTATTCATAGTGTTTTATGTAGACAAACCTTTGCTGTTAGTTGTATATGGCATCCACTAGTATAAGTAATCGACTTGGCTCTATTACTTCTAATCAGCAATTGTTTTCAGACTGTTAGAAGTAGTAGTATAAATATTTGTTCTCACTCTGTAATGAAACAGACAAGATGGTTTAAATTAATTTAGCAGTTGGTCATAAAAGGGCTGCCAGCACATTGAAGATCCCTTAACTCCTTTTGGAGACTTGACATTGAATATATAGATTGTTACCTTTGCAGAATGTGTCACTAAAGCGCCATTTTCACAGTACACATGTCAATACTTTAAAAACCTACCATTGCCCAATATGGTAACTGGACACCTTTAGCTTCAGCATACACAGATAGCTGAGTAGGTATTGACACGTCTTGATGGAATATAAGCTGCCGACTTGAAATTCCTGGTAAATATCAATGGGTACCTGTTGCCACATGTCATATTCATAGATCCTTGTATTGGAATTCTACAGATGCTGCTAAGTGGTTTATTGAACAATTTTGTGGGAAAAATATTATTATTCAATATAGAAATAATGTTTTTTTTAACAGGTTCCCACCCTTTCTTGTGAAAATGTCACAAAATGGCTTCAGATTGAAGGTGTCCTTTGTCAGTTCAACGCTCAACGCTGCTATTCTCAGAATATATTGTGTATATGTAATTTCAGAACATGATGTTCTCATGCACTGGTAACCATGAAGACCACATAATTACCCTGGTGAAATCAGCGGCACATTCTCCCTTCCTCTCACAATACAAAAGGTGTTTCTCCCCTACCTACTGCTCCTTCGTTTAGGGCTGTCCACAAATAGAGGTGTTCCATTCAATGTTCCATTCAGATAATCCAATTCAGAACGTCGTAATTACAATGTCAGTGTATTCCAGTGGATCTGGCTCTGAAAAACCTAGGGAGAAACATGAACACATGCAAGAGGCTGACAACAATATTCAGAGCAACTATGTGAAATCAATTAAACTATGGCATGTAATGTTATTTGCAAAGTTTCTATACGTCTTTAATAGTCAACTATTCAACTAAACAGATTTGGATGGATTTAGCCTAGTTGTACCTGTATAACCCTTATTTACCCAGACAGCTTGTCTAACAACACATTCCTATTTGGCCTTAGGGAATTTTTTACAGCGGGCAGGAGGGTTACTCACAAACATGCACACACTCACACTTCTTCTTGTCGTGTCCACAAGACGGTCAATTACAAGGCTTGGCTAGATGTGGTTCAACCACAGCTGAACACATTGCAGTCCCTTCTCATTGAACTCTGCCAAGTCCGATGATGTGCAGGGCTGTTCTAGCAGGGGGCATATCAGGAGGTGCTGCATGGTCTGTGTTTCAGTGCCACAATCACACACACCGTCCCCATCATTTAAGTATCCCCATTTGGCGAGAGTGGCTTTTGAACGTCCAACAGCAGATCTTATTCTGTTTAGGCATTTCCACACTGCATAGTCTGTGCCTGCTCCAGGGGGCAGTGCCTTGCTCGCCTTTATCCCCATTGTTGTTGCTGGTGGGAGGTTGTCAAGTCTTTCTTCCCATCGAGTGACTCTTTCACTGCTTGTACTCGGTATTCTGAGGGGCGGGACACTCTCACACACACCTGGGGAATGGCCAGTACCAGCACAGTATTCTATTGTTGGCCAGTGAACAGCTCCACCTGAGCAGTTGGGGTTGGGGGCGGGAGAGGGGGGGGGGGTGCCTAATGTGATACTACAGTAGTAATAGCGCCCCATTTAGAAAATTCCTGAACTTGAACATCATGGGTTTGTGATAAGATTATTAGTTAGTTAGTCGGTATATAGTACCTCATATTTGGTGCTGACCTAGCTCAAAGCTAGCTCTGCTGCCGTCTGGTGGGCGGCCTAAAGGTTTCAGCAGAAGGCGTGTTTGCTACTGTCAGCGCGCTGGATATTCCATCCATCTCCATCTCCGGCCTCAGTTGTAAAAAAAAAAATATATATATATATAGAATATGAGCCAGTAATCAATACACTAATAACAGCAAATACACTTTTTAGAAAAACATTGTTAGGCATCGGCAATTGACTGATCCGAGCCCCTGCACGATCGCCGGGGATGAACGCTGTTTTCCGGGGTATTTTTTTAGAAGCCTTGTGGCTCATTGAAATGTTTGCTGGAGCAAAACAGAATCACCAAAATGACCGCAAAAACATTTCACAAACACTAGAAACTGTCGGAAACTGAACGAATGCTATAATATGTCCAACCTATAATTGATTAAAAACACTACATACACGGTCGTATCAAAATGCACGCTATGCTCTTTGTTCCTGGGAAGAATTCAGATTATTCACCGCTCCCTGTCTTAGTCTCTCCAAATGTCAACAGTGACTTTCCGACCAATCCCATGCAGCCATCTTTGGGACTTCAAGAATCTGTTGAAATGTTGTCCCTCCGACGAAAAATGAAGAAGATTAGAGCCTAATCTGCATGACAACAGCACCTCTCCAGCACCCCTGCAGCGAGTCGGAGGACACATTTAAGGAAGAGAAGATTTTGCTGCTGGTCCGGAGATCAAACCAGAAAGTCTCTGATCTCTCTCCTCTAAACTTTAGGCCACCGGTGCTACACGGTTGTTAATGCAGTCTTGCAGAAAGAGCTCTTTCAAACTAGTACTAGATATTGTGATGCCAGCTAATTATGCAGATGACACTCCACACAGCTCTTTCACTGAGTGATTACGTTCCCATAGATTCACTGTGTCAGTGCTCTGATCAAATCAATGATTGGATGTGCCAGAATTTCCTCCCGATGAAATGAAGACAAAACATCAGATAATTGTCTTTGATGATAAAGAAGAAAGGCTGAAAGTTAGCATTGATCTTGACTCCCTTTCTTTAAAGTCTAACAACCAAGTCAGGCATCTTCGTGTTATTATTGATTTATATCTCACTTTTTAAGTCGATAACAATAGCAGCCAATTATCCTTCAGAATGCTGCTGCTGGAGCTTGAAGACTAAGACAGCCGAACAGATTACACCAGTTCTCAGGTCTCTACATAGGCTACCATTTACTTTAAAATACTGCTGCTCGTCTATGAATGAAACCTTTATTGCCCCCGGGTAAATTTGCTTTGCACAAAGAGCATTACTCTCTTAATTAACATCTTAAGCCCTAGCCATATCTTCAGACAATTTGCCTAAAAATACATACCTAAGTAAATGGAAGATTGCTCCACTTCTACAAGGTCCATTTGCATGTCCCTGGTATCTAGGGACATCTATGGATCACAGGGAATGTATTCCCAGTATTTTTGTTTCATATTTGACGGTGAATACCACCATGCTAACATTGACCAGATGTGAAAAATTGCCACTGAGCTCATTCAGCACCTTCTTGAGATCAAGTGTACAAAAAAATCTAAGCAAATGAATAAAGGGCAGATGATGGGGGTTTTTAGAGGGTTTTTTGTGGATACAATACAAAAAAAGTTGTGTTTATATCTCATGAGTCGAACAAACCTCAACGTTATTGCCATAAAATACAACGTATATTGTTTCTTTACCTTTCTGTGAACGTCGCAATCCGGTAAAAAATGGCGGAGCTATGGACATTATAAAAAGTAACTGTACTTACAGTCGATTTCATTCACAGTCTTTGCTGATCTGTAACAGGTGCCTGGTGGTACTAAATCCAGATTTAACTCTGCCATTGGAAAGAGGGTTTGCAGATTTTGCCCGATCCATAGATGTATGACTTGGCCATAATAAGGTCATTTATAGGCCTGATATTCTATATTCAATATTCATATTTCAAATTGCATGTGTCCGTATGGCAACATTCAGTAATGTATCTACAAAAACCCCTGTAAATCATCTGCTTTTTAGTACACTTGATCTCAAGAAAGTGCTGAATGAGCTAAGTAGCAATCTTTCACTGTTGGTCAACGTTAGCATGGTGTTATTCACCGTCAAAGATGGAAAACCCCTGAATAATAATAATAATTGATATTCTTCTTTTGTTAATTACAATTTACCCAAGCATAGTAACAGACACAATTTTTATAGATGTCCCTAGATACCTAGAACATGCAAATGGACCTTGTAGAAGTGGAGCTATCTTCCATTTACTTGGGTATGTACTTATAGGCGAATTTTCAGAAAATAGAGGTTAAAGAACATCAATGACTATACAGTACATACATGACCACACATAATATAACATAACAAAATCAAGCATCATAAAGAAAAATGCTATACCTTCTGTTAGTCTGTTAGTCTACATCCTGGACAAGTTGTACCTTCGCCTTGAAGGTAAACATGCATATTCAGACCGTAGAGGGTGCAGTGGATCCTGTGATCCTAATTACTCACATTGTTTCCCCAGTTATCTTGCCAGCCAGTCTAACAACCCTCTGTTCTTGTTTTGTACAGACCATGCCCCCCCCCCCCCCCCCCCGATCAGTGTCTATTGACAGACATATCACATTTGTATCATTGTACAATTGTCATTACAGTCATTGTTATACAATGTGAACAGCAATGGTGAGATAGATGGACATACTGTTGCCTCTCAATAAGGAATCTGTGTATCCACGATTCATATCAACTGCCAATAGAAATACCTGGACAGTATTAAATGCTGAAGAAAAATCAGCAAACAGCACAAGATGACTATAACTAACTAAATGGTTTAGGGACATAATATATCTCTAACTTTGCTTCTTCTATATGAACCCTCTAGACCTCTTAGCTTATCTGGAACCAGTATGCTAACTGATCCTAGAGTTAAAACAGAACATGGGTGAAGCAGCGTTCAGTTACTATGCTACACATCATAGCCTACCCCAAGTCAGTGACATCTGTATTTCACGCACGCACGCACGCACGCACGCACGCACGCACGCACGCACGCACGCACGCACGCACGCACACACACACACACACACACACACACACACACAACACACACACACACACACACACACACACACACACACACACACACACACACACACACACACACACACACACACACACACACACACACACACACACACACACACACACACACACACACACACACAATTCCTTTGATGATGTGATCCTATGTCAATATTGCAACGCCAGCAGTAGAATATAGAGAGAGCATATCATGGGAGCAGGTAGTGCAGGTGGAGGCCTGCGGGGTCAGAGAGAGAGGTTTACCAGGACCCCAGTAATGGCAGTAATGAGCAGCAGCAACCAGAATGTAATGGGGGGATGAGTGAGAGGCAGAGCAGCTTAAACCGCCTTGTTGTCAAGAGTTTTAGCCGTGTTTTGGTGTGCATATTTGATTAGCCAATTGGCGCTTGGCACTCATGACTAACGCACTAAAGCTCCAATTATGATCATGGGCCGACAGCTTACTGTGAAAATGTGACAGGTGGCATTTTGTTGAAGCCATTTCCCCCCACATTGCATCGGCCCAGCTCTCTGCATTTTGTCCTGCAACACAGCACCCCTGGCTAGAGCAGTAGGGAAGGGGGCAGGGTAGCACTGCTGGTGTTGACTGTGACTGCTGTCCCAACTCTCTCTCTCTCTCTCTCTCTCTGAGGAGCACATACTGTATCAGAGATCAGAGAGGAACTCTGCTGTTGCCCTGTCACTGGGAAAGCACTTCTCTCTGTCTTTCCTACTGAGACCGCAGAGCCCGCTTGGTGTTGTTGTTGGTTGATGTGTGTGTGTTTGTGTCTGTGGGTGAGGGACGGAGGTTGGGGCATGTGTGTGTGTGTGTGTGTGTGTGTGTGTGTGTGTGTGTGTGTGTGTGTGTGTGTGTGTGTGTGTGTGTGTGTGTGTGTGTGTGTGTGTGTGTGTGTGTGTGTGTGTGTGTGTGTGTGTGTGTGTGTGTGTGTGTGTGTGTGTGTGTGTGTGTGTGTGTGTGTGTGTGTGTGTGTGTGTGTGTGTGTGTGTGTGTGTGTGTGTGTGTGTGTGTGTGTGTGTGTGTGCGCGTGTGTGTGCACGTGTGTGTGTGCGTGTGTGTGCATATACAGTATGAGTTCAGTTTGTTTTGACTCTCCTTCATTAAGTGAATTGGACAGACGTACTGTACATGACATTCACACATCCTCATCATTAACTGCATTCCCATCAGACACATGCACCATGGACCTCAACATATTTGAGTCAAAGGATGGTACTTTAAAATGTCACTTAAATCACTTTGGCAATCTTTCAGGATTTTCTATCAACTGGGACAAAAGTGAATGGATGTCATTGTCAGGAGTGTCATTTCTTTGATTTGATTTATGATTGACTTAATTTGATTTGTTATATTATACACTAACTGTTCCAGTGCACCCTTTCTGAGCACAGCATTGAGCATTGAAAGGAGATGTCAAGTTTGCATCATGATATCAAATGCATCAAATGTAAACAAATGCATGAGCCCAGTGCGATCGGTCGACAGGACATTGGCATTGATAAATACATGTGCACCATTGCTGTGGCTGGACACAATGTTGAACATGCATTTTAGAGTGCTGGACTGTCACAAGATGGCATATTCTCTTTGATTAAGGTTGGTCGCTTTTATGCTGCGTGTGTTGTCTTTATTATATTCATTAATGCAAAATAGCTTGGAAATCTATCCCCATAACTCTTGTGTGAGGTCTATCTTCTTGTCTCACCCACAGCCATTACTGAGATTCATGGGGCTCCAACTGGCCCCATGACACGCTGGGAGGTGGTTAATCAAAGCAAACAACCTTCCTTTCCCTGTTGATTATTATCGCTCCCGATATCATCTTTTCCGCGGTACCTTAACCCCTTCACTGTGCCATGCCACTATGCTGAATGGCCCAGATAGGCTATTGTATTCTATTATGTTCTATTCTATTCTACCCCCGTCCCATCTATCCATTGTGATCAAGTGGACCACCCAAGGAGATTATGGATCATCCAGCATCAAATTCCTCTTGTTCAAGATATAGCCTACCATTTTCCAACACACACACACACACACACACGCATGCACGCACGCACGCACGCAGGCACGCATGCACGCACGCACGCACGCACGCACGCACGCACGCACGCACGCACGCACGCACGCACGCACGCACGCACGCACGCACGCACACACACACACACACACACACACACACACACACACACACAGGTTTAATACAGCAGGGGAGATGATGCCTGTTTAAAGCTGACACATCAGATAGATCAATCTCATTAAAGATTAAATATGCCTTTAATCATAGAGTGCAGTGCTTCTTTAATTCATTCTTCTGGGCTTTTAATCATCTATTTTCAGCAGCACAATAATCCCAAGCTATTTGTCATAATGGGCTCATCAATTCACTGAGGAGCACTAGCATTCTGTAATGGCCCAAGCCTTCCCACACAAATGTGCTGCCAAAATTTAGTTTTCGCCCATTTAGTTAGACTTGCTTCAACATACAAACGGCTGGGTTGTAAACATCCAAATGGTGGCCGCAGTAACTATTGGACAGAACACATGCTGGGTTGACATGCCATAACCCAGTAACTATTCATACAATAAGATATTCCTTTATTGATCCCCTTGGGGAAATTTGAGCGTCATACTATAACAGTTCAAGTTTCAAGTTTCAAGTTTTACAGCATGGGGGAGGGGGTGATGGGGGGGGGGGGGGGGGGGTAATAGTAGAAAGACATAAATATAGGCAATCTGTGTAAACAATATAATTAACTCTGAATAAACAAATATGAGATATACAAAATATACAGTGTAAACAAAGGTTATATTATATGCTATATGCTAATAAATATAGACAATAAGAAAATGTAATCTGAATATAAATATACTATGAGTAAAAGTAAACAGTATACACATGGTGCAGTATATACAAGGTACCCTAACTGGCATGATATATGTACACATGTTGGATTGACATAACCCAATAAATTGCATTCCATGGTGCTGGGTACAGTAGTTTTGTCACTATAGTTTAGGGCTGACCCCTATTAGTCGACTCACTAATCAATCGAAAGGAGCCATAGTCGACTGCCAACCTCTTAGTTGAATGCAATTACAGTATATATTTTTTATTATATTATACTTATTTTTTATAAAAAAAAATGTTTTATCATTCTCTCCAAAAGAAAAGAGGCCTAGTGGTGGCAGGCATACCAGAGGCTAACTGCCTAAGAGAACAGGCACAGAGGCACTGAAAGAGGATTTCACCCATCTAATGAACACACTAGACTAGACAAATATCAAGATGTATCCATCAGTGGACCAATTGCATGCTTTTGCAGAGGACAAGAAGCCTTCCGTCGACTCCTTCAGACATTAAGCACCCCCACAGCCCAAATGGAATGAAATTTATTTTTATTTTTTATTTTCATAGTCGACTAATAGCCGACTATCGGCTAATTTCGGCCAATCAAAGTCGACTATCCAAATCCTTAGTCAGGGACAGCCCTACCATAGTAAAAAATGATTGGTAAAAAAAATTGCTGAGTGCTGGTTCAAACCCTGTGTAAAATCGCTGCTGTAATATACTGGGTGCTACGTTACCACCCTTTCTATTGGCTCATTGCACAAACGTTATGTTCATTCTAGCCAGTCTCCCTCTCACGTTCCCCTGGCCGCATTATATATTCATTTGTTGTGTTCTGGTGTGCGTCATTGACCCAAGACCACATTCCTCAGAATCAGAATCAGAAAGGTCGTTATTGCCAATTAGTTTTCACATATTGTACAAGGAATTTGCTTTGGTCATTTTCGGTGTGACATTAGCGGACAGACATTAACAGACAAATAATACAATAAAGAGGTGTAGTCAAATATAATGAAACATGAACTAAGTTAAGCACAATAGAATATAATATAATTATGAAATAAAATATAGGCCGACTGTACAATTGTAAATAAAGAGGTTGAATCAAATGAAATGGGATATAAACTAAATTAAATATAGCACAATAGAATATAGTACAATTATAAGTAAAAATAAAATAGGAATAGGAATAGGCCAGGGCTGTACATATATCAAGTATACACTAATTAGAATGAAATAACAATTTCACATGTTGGATTCCTTGAACACTTCATGGTGAACCTGTACATAATTGATGGTAATATAACTTTGTAATGGAAGTGAGCCTCATTTGTCTAATTGGAAATCAGACGCACCCTTTCCTTCACAAGCCCTGTTGTTTATATTAGCGTAGCCGGCTACATCTACATCACACTGATAAGCTACTCCATGCGGAATGGTTGAAGTCAGCAGGCTATATCAACAGCGCGATGCAGCGTTATTCACACAGTGATCTATCGTGCGCCGCTATCTTTGGCATTCATCATAGTTTGCTTCAGTAATTTGAAAGTAGTTCATCATCCCCGGCTTTTCAAGTCAGCTAATAAACGCATTGAGAACAACAATAACGGCATATCCAAAGAGCTCCTGACAGCAGGGGAGTAGGAAATCTATTCACAACTTCAGAAACATTGGCTGTTCATCGATCATGCTACTGCGGGGTGCCAGATTTACAGGTCGGGATTTTCATATCGGCTGACCTGTTCTCAAGGAATGGCATAAATTTGATCCATGCGTCAGAATGGCTCAATATCAGATTCCGTGTATCCAGAGTTGTGTGACTGAGAGGGAGACTCATTTCAGATGTGCTGCACTGCAGAAATGTTAAGTGAAATGCCCGTTTCACGAATCATAGCCAGACCATTGTATTCGCTCAGTCTAACGTTTGAAGAGGAATCCTGCACACTGGAACACATCTTGAAAAGGCGCTGTTCAGATGCCAAGAAAAATGCATGGTTTATTTATATGGGGAAGACACAGTGACACAGTGCTGACAGAGTGAACATCTCGCTAGACTCAGACCATCAGCAGCAGCATGAATTCCATATTTCCATATTTCTATAATTCCAGAATTCCACAGTGGTGCATGGTCGCCTCACAGCAAGAAGGTCCTGGGTTCGATTCCCGCTTGGGGTCCAGGTTGCTCGGTTGTCAGGTACCCAGGTGGGGTATCTCCGGGGCCTTTCTGTGTGGAGTTTGCATGTTCTCCCCGTCTTCGCAAGGGTTTCCCCTCCAGAAAAAGAGATAAATTAATGGGCGACCCCCCCAAAAATGCATGTGTGTGTGTGTTGCCCAACTCGCATTTGTGTGTGTTTGCTGCATGACAATGTAGCAATGTGTGCTACAAATAAAGACTTCAAGTCCAGTTTCATTCACACATTTTCTAGTAGTCTTAGCTATTAGAAGCTTAACCTATTAGCAACAGGTTAGGAGGCTAATCAGTGACAGGGAGTGAGACCAATGAAGCGCGTTAACCAGCTGTGGCCGGTAGAGGCCTCGAGGGAAATCTATATAATCCATACAGAACAACATACTATACATTCCTATCATAAACCAACATTCATCTTCTGCTATTGGCTCATAGAAAAATATACAAGATATATAGCTATACTAAACAACTCCATAAACAAGTGAAGAGGCGTACAGTATACTGTAGGGCTTTTTACATTGACCCTGTTGGAGGACTGAGCAATGTGGGATTTATTTGGCATTTGTGAGGCGTGTTTAAGAAGTTCTCCCTGTGGAAACATACATGAAAGTTATTCTGTAGATGCGTTAAAGTTAAAGTAGATGGATTTTCAGTGGCTCGTGTTTTTATTGTATTGTACCTAAGGTGGGGTAGACAATTTGCAAGAAATCAGAGCAAGGGTGAGCTTTCATGTCCAGCAGAAATAGAGCGAGCGAGCTCTGAATCACTTTTCAAGCCCGGCGCCGTGGCAACAATGATCTTTTTCCACAGACTCCCAGAGGCACCAGCAGCTTTTAGCTGGATACTTTTTTTTAAGAAATCTACCAAGGCCAAGTGGTGTTCCCAGGGTTTCATCGGAAAACTAACACCACCACCATTGTGTTTTTTGTCTAAAAGTACCGTTGTTGTACAGTAGTTCGCTCTATATCTGCTGGACATGTAAGCTCACTCTTGCTCTGATTTCCCTGACATTGCCTACCCCACCTTTCAGTTTGAACTGGAAGGCCTCCCTCTGTTATAGCCTTCAGACATACGTTTGCATTAACTTAACATTATTGCATTCTTTAGAATTGAACAAATCAACAAATCCTGGAGAAAAAACATCACCGTCTTATCAAGGCAATCAAATGAGCTCATTATTTCACGCCAGTGGATTTGAAAGATGCTTTCTTTCACATCCAGAAAAGGAAACAGGAAATGATAATACAGGAAATTCCTCAGGTTTCCCTTTCAGGACAAAGCTACAATGTTCTGTGTCCCCTTCGGTCTCACTCTCGAGCCCAGGGACCTTTACTGCGTGTGTAAATTCAGCTCTAGCCCCTCTCCACGAGCAGGGGAATCCTGTGTTTTCTGAACGTTTGAAAGTTTGAGAGATTTGGCCATTATGCATACAGAGACAGTTATGAATCACCTCCAGAGTTGGGGGTTTCTTACTGCATACACTGGGAAAAGCGTTGCCTCATCCCTCAGTAGAGGATGAGCGTCCATTAGGACTGGCGTTAACTCTCTGTCCACGCACACGTGTCTCACAGCGGCCAGGCATTCTTAGAACAGCTTGCTCGCTCTATGAGAGTCGCACAGTCTCTGTGTGCAAGATAATGATGATGCTTTGGGCTTATGGCCTTAGCTTCCACAGCGGTTCCACTGGGTTTATTACGAGACCTCTCCAGAGATGGTTCATCAGTAGTGATGCTCGATATTGGCTTTTTTACCGATACCGATATACCGATATTGTCCAACTCTTAATTTCCGATACCGATATCAACCTATATCACATTTTAATGCCGATATCGGCCGATAATATCAGTAGGCCGATAATATCGGACATCATTTCTATAGAAATGTAAAAAAAAAAAAAAAAAAATCTTTAATAATTTTTTTGAAAACCGATACCGATATTTTCCGATATCACATTTTAATGCCGATATCGGCCGATAATATCGGACATCCCTATTCATCAGTCAATCACTGTTCACCCTGCAAAGGACCTAGGTTGCAGAGTCTAGCTGTCTGGCTAAACCCGCAAGGACTCTCTTCGCAGGGACCCAGTTGGGCCCCAGATGCTTCTTTTTGTGGATGGGGGGGGGGGGGCAGTTTGCGACGGCTTCTCTGCAAATGGGCATTAGGGAGAGCTAGAGACTTGTCACATAGAAGTGCTAGAAGTGGAAGCCGTCCATCTAGCGTTAGTAGTACATGCCCTCCAGAGACAAGGTCATCACGTCCTGATATGTTTGGACAACACCGCCACTGTCTCGTGTGTAAAACGACAGGACAGAGTCCGATCAGATAGCGACACAGATAACCCTGTAGGCTCACAAGCACCTGCACCCCTTCTCAGCAGTGCATATACAGGGCCAGTTGAATGTGGTGTAGGGCTGCATGATTTTGGGAAATAATCGAATTGCGATTTTTGTGACAGATATTGCGATTCAATTTACGATTATAATAATACTTTTTTTAAGCAGCCCCACAGAGGTTTATTGTAAAATGCGGCTTGCATCTGGCCTACGCGTGGGTCTTTTCGGGACACCGAGCCTGAAAATGTAATTTTTTTCCTGGGAATCGATACCAGTACCCAACGGTACCTTTTTTTCTGTACTTTACTCTCCCTCTCTGAAGTCTAAACTTCACAACACACAATCTAAAACCCCTTACCTCCCTCTCCCAAACCGATCTTGTATCTCAATGGGACTTCCTGGTTAAATAAATGTAAACAAATATATATATATTTTGCGTTAAATTTTTTTTTGGCGATTTGCTAATTGCATCATTCCAAAACGCGATTTCGATTTAAAATCGATTAATCGTTCAGCCCTAA
>NC_140178.1:34084809-34167309 GCF_963971535.1 Notolepis coatsorum
TAAGGACCATAATTATGACATCAAGCCTACTTTGATCCTACAATGATGCCGTTGCTGACGATCAGAGCATCACAAAACAACCCCCCCCCCCTTTGATTCCTTCATGATGAAACATAATACCTATTATATACCTTTGATGGAAATAGTATCGTGTCCAGGCGAGCAACGCGAACGACTTTTGCAAAATGCACATACAGTAGCACTCCATGACTCAGCTTCCAGGAATTAGCCCGGATCACGCTAAAACGATACAATATTCACCACGGGATAACACGCGAACGTATACATGAAAAGTTTACTCTTTTTTACATATTGGACTACAAATAGTGTCTGTCAAATTAGCCGGACTATTTTCTCCATAGCTATAATATAGAATATACAATAGATCCGCAAAGATCGAGAAATGTCGTGAAAATAGGCAATGGAAAGCTGGCCCTAGAGAGCAGAGATGGGCGCTGGCTATGGCGCTGAATGAGTTGATGGAGATTAATTGCATATTAATCACACATTTTGTGTCTGTTCAATATGTTCTGTACCTTAAAGGGTTATTTTTCAAATCAACATGGGAGTGGACAAATATGCTTGCTTTATGCAAATGTATGTTTATTAGATTAAATGAATAACCAAAATGACAAATATTGTCCAGAAAAAGAAAGGTACTGCATTTAGCATAAAACAAATATGTTGCAAATAATCATAATGTGGCAAAGTCCAACAGGCAACAACAGACAGCCATATTGACCTGCTAAATGTAACATTACACCCCTGTTTTTTAAGCATTAAAACCAAATGATGGACCTCAATGCATTGTGACAACGAACAGACACATTGTACAACTGGTAAGCTACATCAAAGATAAATGAATAAAGGGTCACAATACAAATACACTCCCTTCTACTACTACTGTATGTGGAATCAAAACAGTGTCATAAATCCAACTGAAAGGAGTCCAATGTTAATCTCTTGACAATGATTAACCTCTTAAGCCCGATCGGGCCGAGATTTATTTCACGTCACAAATAGATCAATACAGTCTGTATTAAGTGTGTGTTTCTTTTTCAAATGTAGCCAAGAGTAAAGACCCTAACCCTATCAAAACAGCAGTCAAAGTGTATGTATATGTATACGTTTGTTTAGCAATGATTGTGTTATTAGCTAAATATGAGCTTATATAAATCTCTGCACATTGCATCGGAAATCTGAGGATTTAGATGGGCAAGCCGTCATGAAATCGTTGTAGTCCTAAGAAAGAGCGTTTTCGATGGACGTCTACATTTCATAAAACTACACTACCCAGCTAACACCAGCCGTAGACAACGATAGTCCAAAAAAAAATTCTTATAAATATTGACGTGATTGTCGTGTTTATATCTCATGGGCCGAACAAACCTCCACATTATTGGGCGGCCGGGTAGTGCAGCGTCTGCCTACCACCACAGAGACAGTGGGATCGAATCCAGCTGTGGTGCTTCCGGGTTGGCCGACCGTCCATACTAACACAATTGGCAGTGTTAGAGGGTGGGAAACCCGGCGAGGGTGGGTCCTGGTCGTTGTAAACATCGACTCCTACAGTTCGGTCGGGGCGCCTGCACAGCAAGGGAAGGATCTAGGAAAGGTAGTGTGACCTTCCACACATTACACTCTCCCAGTGAGAGTCCGCGCTGCCAGGTGAAAAGAAGCCGTGGGCTGGCTACACATGTGTCGGAGGAAGCATGTGATAGTCTCCGCCTCCCCCGGACCGGTAGGAGGTAGAGTGCGCAACGACCAGGAAGGGGATTGGGAATTGGCATAACAACTAACATTGGGGGGGAGAAAAAATTAAAAAGAAAGGAGGAAAAAGATAATTAAAAAAAATAAAACGCTAATCCGATAAAAAAAATGGCGGAGCTATGGACAAAGTAACTGTACTTACAGTACATTTCATTCACAGTATTTTCTGCCCTATACTAGGCGCCTGGTGGTACTAAAAGGTGGTACTCCAGATTTAACTCTGCACATTGGAAAGAAGAGATTTGGCCCGATCCATAGATGTATGATTTGGCCATATTAAGGTAATTTATAGGCCTGATATTTTATATTCATATTGCACGTCAAAATTCTGTACTGTATCTACAAAAACCCCTGTAAATCATCTGCCCTTTGTTAATTTGCTTAGATTAGTACACTAATCAAGGAGGTGCTGAATGACCTCAGTAGCGTTTTTTCACTTTTGTTAATGTTAGCATGGTGTTATTCACCATCAAAGATGAAATGGACCTTGTAGAAGTAGAGCAATCTTCCATTTACTTGGGTATGTACTTTTAGGTGAATTTTCTGTAAATATGTCTAGGGCTTAACAGATTAATATACTTTTGCACAGTAAAACTGAAGTTCTCTCTCTCCCCCTCGCATGCAGTACCATGTGAGAGGATATTTCTGACGGCCCTAGATGCCAGTTTTGTACTTTTCAACCATGGTCTGGTTGGTTATAATGGACTACATTAGTACCTTCATCTCCATTATGATGCATATTGAACATTCATTTCCAATCTATATTGTATTATTGTTAATAATGAAGTCATACAGGCTACCATATACCATAATCATACAAAGCACCATACAATAGCTGATGAGATAAGCAGGATGTATCTGGTCCGCTATTATCAAATCACAGTCTATTGACATTTCATAATCAAGGCCAGGACACAAGGGCCTAGCATCCACCCATCACCAGCACCAACCTCTAACTGATCCCACAATCTGACCCCTCTCCCCCAACACTCCCAGTGGCCTTGTCAAGAAGGTCTTCTCTTATATATCTGTTTGTTTCATAATTCCGAAACCAAAAAATTCATAAAAACCCCACTAATGCCAGCAAAGTCCTTGCGTGGATTCATGTTCGCTGAGCCAGGAAATCTAGCATGTCCAGTCGCAAGCTTAAATACACATCCCAGTGTCCCCCTGGCGAGACAGCCTTCTACCTCCACCCCAGAAAAGTCCACGAAGTCCGACATCTGGTACCTAACTTTGCTCAAAACAAAATGATAATAAATATGTATAAAATAGAGTAAGTAGTAATTCTTAGCTTGGCTTTCATGTGGGCTTGTCACAGGTTTACACCAACCACAGCTTTCCACCTCCTCTCCGAAGGCGAACAGAAACGCTGGGAGATAATGTCCGTCACCGGTCATTGCTGCGAGAGCAGCCTTCAGAGCGACTGGGCACTTTCCATCAAGGACCAAAAAACGTTGAGCAGCATCTTGTCGGCCTCATCCATCAAACCTCTAATAAAATCCACCAGGCTTTGGTCTCTTCACCGCCACTGCAACATCCAGCCTCAGTCTGGGAGGTGGCCTAGTGCTGTAAAATGTCACTGTCAATGGAAATGTTGAGTTTAATTGTAAATAGCCCAACCTAATAGCCTAATAGGCTAGAATATCACTTAAAACACTCATCAAGGAGAACCTGCCTTTTCTCAGTCCTTGCCCCACAATGGTGGAATGAATGGTACAACCCATACCTCAGGACACCTTACTGTAAATTGTAAATTGTACCTAAATTGTACCTCATCCCATTTCTGCTCTGCACTATATAGTATATTGTATATTAGTATATTGCATAGTATATTGTATGGTAACTCAGTTACTGCTATCCTGCATTGAACATTGTACATATGTACATACTGAACACTTGTGTCTACGTACGTGACGTCTATTTTTTACTTTTACTTGCTATACTTATTTTATTTCATACTTATCTTTTGTCTAGCACAGTCTCTGGAGCGTAACAGAAAGAAGCATTTTGTATAAAAGTATTCTGTACTTCTGTATGACAACTATTAAAGAAACTTGAACTTGAACTTGAAACTACCCACCCCAGTTAGGACAGCCGAAACCCGTCCAATCTTTCGCCGTCGACTAAAGACGCACTTCTACAACAATTATCTGAAAAAATATATATATATAATATATATATATATATATATATATATATAACCCTAACGAACCTTACTGTCATGCACTTCTCCTAATAAACTAACCTACACTGTAGCACTCAACACTTTGATGAACATTGTTACTCAGCTGATAGAGTTGTGCCCTTCCTAATGACTTGTCGTACAGAACTTGTCAGCTAAATGACTAAATGTAAATGTAAATAACATATTCTTGTATATTTTAATCAGATTCAGATTCAGATTTCTTTATTCACCATATTGTACAGGTACAAATGGAACTTGATTTGACAGTAAAGTGCAGTGGTAGGGGACATGGATACAGTGCAGCACAGTTCAAGTCCAGAGGTCCAGCCCTAGCAGCTCGCCATAGAGGGGGGAGGGGGGGAGCAGGGGGAAACCTGACTGAGCTGACTCGTTTACTAGGCGAGCTGCTGAGGGGAAAAAGCTGAGTCTATGGCGGGACGTTAATGTCTTGGGTAGCCGTAGCTGCCTGCCGTGGGGGAGCATGATGAAGAGGCCGTGACCCGGGTGCGCGGGGTCTGCCATGATCTTCCTCGCCCTCCTCAAGGCCCTGGTGGAATGTAGGGACTCGAGGGAGGGAAGGGGGCAGCCGATCACCCTCTCCGCTGATCGTATCGTATGTTGAAAATATGAATTCATTACACGTATATTTTGTCTTTGGCAAGTGGCCATGGTACAAGCGGAATAATACACTCAGAGGTGTGCGGCTAATTGAAAATAATGCACTTGGCTTTGCCTCGTGGGGTAATTAGCACGATGCATTCTTTTATGATAACTGCACACCTCGTCGTATATTATTCCTTAATTATCTTGGTGTACCTCTTAGATTATGAGGTTAAATTAATTACTTGCATGCATGCTATATACTGATTTAGCTTGATTTACATTGCATTTGTAATGTCATGTCATTGTCCACCTACCCAGCAGGGGCTGTGTACCTTAATATGTGTGAGGGGGACCAGACAGAAATGGATTTCAAACATTTTAAATGAGAAGGTCTCCTTTGGTTTTACAGCAAGTTGTGGGTTCTGCTTCTTTTACAGCTGGAGTGAAAGTGAATGCCACCCTGTAACACTTTTATTACCCGCCTAGAGGACAGAGTGAGACAGCTTGGAGGACAGAGTGAGAGAGCTTGGAGGACAGAGTGAGACAGCTTGGAGGACAGAGTGAGACAGTTTGGAGGACAGAGTGAGACAGCTTGGAGGACAGAGTGAGACAGCTTGGAGGACAGAGTGAGACAGCTTGGAGGACAGAGTGAGACAGCTTGGAGCGCAGAGTGAGCCAGCTTGGAGGACAGAGTGAGACAGCTTGGAGGACAGAGTGAGACAGCTTGGAGGACAGAGTGAGACAGCTTAGAGGACAGAGTAAGACAGCTTGGAGGACAGAGTGAGACAGCTTGGAGCGCAGAGTGAGCCAGCTTGGAGGACAGAGTGAGACAGCTTGGAGGACAGAGTGAGACAGCTTAGAGGACAGAGTGAGACAGCTTAGAGGACATAGTGAGACAGCTTGGAGGACAGAGTGAGACAGCTTGGAGGACAGAGTGAGACAGCTTGGAGGACAGAGTGAGACAGCTTGGAGGACAGAGTGAGACAGTTTGGAGGACAGAGTGAGACAGCTTGGAGGACAGAGTGAGACAGCTTGGAGCGCAGAGTGAGCCAGCTTGGAGGACAGAGTGAGACAGCTTGGAGGACAGAGTGAGACAGCTTGGAGGACAGAGTGAGACAGCTTAGAGGACAGAGTAAGACAGCTTGGAGGACAGAGTGAGACAGCTTAGAGGACAGAGTGAGACAGCTTAGAGGACAGAGTGAGACAGCTTGGAGGACAGCGTGAGACAGCTTAGAGGACAGAGTGAGACAGCTTGGAGGACAGAGTGAGACAGCTTGGAGGACAGAGTGAGACAGTTTGGAGGACAGAGTGAGACAGCTTAGAGGACATAGTGAGACAGCTTGGAGGACAGGGTGAGACAGCTTAGAGGACAGAGTGAGACAGCTTGGAGGACAGAGTGAGACAGCTTGGGGGACAGAGTGAGACAGCTTAGAGGACATAGTGAGACAGCTTAGAGGACAGAGTGAGACAGCTTGGAGGACAGAGTGAGACAGCTTAGAGGACATAGTGAGACAGCTTGGAGGACAGAGTGAGACAGCTTAGAGGACAGAGTGAGACAGCTTGGGGGACAGAGTGAGACAGTTTAGAGGACAGAGTGAGACAGCTTAGAGGACAGAGTGAGACAGCTTGGAGGACAGAGTGAGACAGCTTGGAGGACAGAGTGAGACAGCTTAGAGGACAGCATGAGACAGCTTTGATGACAGAGTGAGACAGCTTAGAGGACAGAGTGAGACAGCTTGGAGGACAGAGTGAGACGGCTTGGAGGACAGAGTGAGACAGGTTGGAGCGAAGAGTGAGACAGCTTAGAGGACAGGGTGAGACAGCTTAGAGGACAGAGTGAGACAGCTTGGAGGACAGAGTGAGACAGCTTAGAGGACAGAGTGAGACAGCTTAGAGGACAGAGTGAGACAGCTTGGAGGACAGAGTGAGACAGCTTAGAGGACAGAGTGAGACAGCTTGGAGGACAGAGTGAGACAGCTTGGAGGACAGAGTGAGACAGCTTGGAGGACAGAGTGAGACGGCTTGGAGGACAGAGTGAGACAGCTTGGAGGACAGAGTGAGACAGTTTGGAGGACAGAGTGAGACAGCTTAGAGGACATAGTGAGACAGCTTAGAGGACAGAGTTAGACAGCTTGGAGGACAGGGTGAGACAGCTTAGAGGACAGAGTGAGACAGCTTGGAGGACAGAGTGAGACAGCTTGGGGGACAGAGTGAGACAGCTTAGAGGACATAGTGAGACAGCTTAGAGGACAGAGTGAGACAGCTTGGAGGACAGAGTGAGACAGCTTAGAGGACATAGTGAGACAGCTTGGAGGACAGAGTGAGACAGCTTAGAGGACAGAGTGAGACAGCTTGGGGGACAGAGTGAGACAGTTTAGAGGACAGAGTGAGACAGCTTAGAGGACAGAGTGAGACAGCTTGGAGGACAGAGTGAGACAGCTTGGAGGACAGAGTGAGACAGCTTAGAGGACAGCATGAGACAGCTTTGATGACAGAGTGAGACAGCTTAGAGGACAGAGTGAGACAGCTTGGAGGACAGAGTGAGACGGCTTGGAGGACAGAGTGAGCCAGCTTGGAGCGCAGAGTGAGACAGCTTAGGGTACAGAGTGAGACAGCTTAGGGGACATAGTGAGACAGCTTGGAGGACAGAGTGAGACGGCTTGGAGGACAGAGTGAGACAGCTTGGAGGACAGAGTGAGACAGCTTATAGGACAGCACCTGGCCATCAATCTGAAAACACACAGCCTTTATACTCTCCTGTTTCTCACACTGAGTTGCAGTCGCTGTGCTGCTTTGTCATCACCACTCACTTCTTTACTTAGGGAGGTGAGTAAGCAAACAGTAAAGTCACATTGCGTTTATTTCAGGACCAACATGTCTTCACATTGCGTTTATTTCAGGACCAACATGTCTTCACATTGCGTTTATTTCAGGACCAACATGTCTTCACATTGCGTTTATTTCAGGACCAACATGTCTTCGCACAGCCTCAGCTCACAAGAATCACCACATTAGTTTGGACGAGTTTGGCCTCAAAGGGTCTCTCAAAAAGGATATTGTTTTGTGTATACTCTTTACACACAGCTGGTTTGGGATGGTCCCATCGGGCCAGGGTGGTTCTTTGTCAGTGTCAGTCAGTGGCTGAACACACAGCTGGTGAGTTCCTAGTGAGGCACTGAGGAGCTTGACGAGGTGTTCTGGGTAAATGAACAGCTTGTGTTGGTACAATGGTGGGCCCAGGGCCTGGATCCTCACAGTACCCTGCAGTGTACAGTATTGGTCGAGGGGCCTGGATCCTCACAGTACCCTGCAGTGTACAGTATGGGTCGAGGGGCCTGGATCCTCACAGTACCCTGCAGTGTACAGTATTGGTCGAGGGGCCTGGATCCTCACAGTACCCTGCAGTGTACAGTATGGGTTGAGGGGCCTGGATCCTCACAGTACCCTGCAGTGTACAGTATGGGTCGAGGGGCCTGGATCCTCACAGTACCCTGCAGTGTACAGTATGGGTCGAGGGGCCTGGATCCTCACAGTACCCTGCAGTGTACAGTATGGGTCGAGGGGCCTGGATCCTCACAGTACCCTGCAGTGTACAGTATGGGTCGAGGGGCCTGGATCCTCACAGTACCCTGCAGTGGGTTGAGGGGACTGGAGGCTCCTAGGGGAGACTCAGGCCAAAGACATTAGAGCTTCATGAAGACGCTCAAATGGGCGGGTCATGCCATTGTAAGTGTTTAAACATTGGTGTCATAGATGTGTCCATTACAGTACATTTATGTCACAGATGTACTGTGGCTGTAGATACTGTAGACCAATTACTGTAGCTGTCAGGTCTGTCATTTGAACTCCAGGCGGACCAAAAGAGTTGCTTATCTCCATCAATCATCATTCTCATCATGCTCTCTCTCTCTCTCTCTCTCTCTCTCTCTCTCTCTCTCTCTCTCTCTCTCTCTCTCTCTCTCTCTCCTCCTCTGCCTCCTGCTGCACACCTTCTCTTTCTTTACAGTCTATTGTGATATCAGTACAACGTTTGTCTCTGTTTTAGCTTATTGTTATTCAGCTACATCCGATAGTAGGTGTTTGTATAAATGATCAGTCAATCCATCACTAAGGTGAATAGGCGCCCTACGCTACTGTCAGTAACAACGACGGCAGCCAATGAAAATGAAATAAGTCCTAGTTCAGTTTGTCTTATCACTGAAAGCCTCGGTGTGGCGCGCTGGCGAGAGAGTGGTTTTCTTGCAGCTGTCACAGCTTCAGAGTGTATTCCAAAGTGTGGAGGAGAGAGAGAGAGATAGAGAGAGAGAGAGAGAGAGAGAGAGAGAGAGAGAGAGAGAGAGAGAGAGAGAGAGAGAGAGAGAGAGAGAGAGAGCAGGTTAGAGAGAAATCCTTTGACTATAGAACTTGTGAAGCAAATGGCGGCTGGGTGGCACAGCGGTCTAAGTGCTCGTCACCAACGCAAGAGACACCGGTATCGATCCGGTCTGTCAGCGTTGCCTCCGGCTTGGCCGGCCGTCATACTGGCTCAATTGGCAGAGTTAGCGGGAGGGAAGCCGGTGGGGTGGTATTCTGGTCGTTGTAAACAGCGACTTCTACAGGTCGGTCAGGGCGCCTGCACAGCAAAGAAGGGATATGTTGAAGGTAGTGTGACCTCCCACGCGTTACACTTCACCAATGAGAATCCGCGCTGGCAGGTGAAAAGAGGTTGCTGGCTGTCTCCTATGTGACGGAGGAAGCAGGACTCCCTAGACCGACAAGTGGGGGGCACATGCGAGCAACGACCAGGAAGGGGAGGGGGGAATTGGCATAACAACAAAATTGGGATGGGAGAAAATCTGAGAAAAACAGGAGAAAAAGTGGATATAAAAAAAAGAAGAACTTGTGAAGCAACAGAGCTGGAGATGCCTTGACACTACTTGTCATCTGAACGAGAGCTTCTTGATGTCAAGAAAACAGTATAATAGGAAAAACTACTTCTGGCCGAGATGCTGAGCCATGGGCTTTGAAGACTTTCTAATTCTCGGGCATCTCCCAACTCTATCCCGGTGTGCGTATGTGTGTGGGTGAGTGTGTGGGTGCCAGGTCTGTGCGCTTACACGTACACATGCGTTGCGCTCACTTGAACACGTATTTATAAGTGCGCCGATGTGGCTTCGACAAAAATCTGTCTGTGAACTGAAAGTAATTCAACTGACAGGCATCATTGAGCTGAGATGATAAGAAGGAGGGTGGATTGAGGTCACCATAGCGAAAACATCGAATACACTCCTGCTTCATTATGTGTGTACACGCTAATATGTACCAACACAGAAACACTGGAGCTGTAGTAAACGCAATAACCAGGGTTGAATGAGAGTGTTGTGTGTGTGTGTGTGTGTGAGTGTGTGTGTGTGTGTGTGTGTGTGTGTGTGTGTGTGTGTGTGTGTATGTGTGTGTGTGTGTGTGTGTGCGTGTGTGTGTGTGTGTGTGTGTGTGTGTGTGTGTGTGTGTGTGTGTGTGTGTGTGTGTGTGTGTGTGTGTGTGTGTGTGTGTGTGTGTGTGTGTGTGTGTGTGTGTGTGTGTGTGTGTGTGTGTGTGTGTGTGTGTGTGTGTGTGTGTGTGTGTGTGTGTGTGTGTGTGTGTGAGAGAGTTTGACAGGCTGTGTCAAAGAGATAGAGCATGTGGGGAGGATGCTGAGCCAAAAGGAATAAGACTGTGACTCCATATTAATAGGCCCGCCTGTCTGTTTAATTTCAACTATCCATTTTCTCCAAGCTCCTCTTTATCGCTCTCTCTCCTTGTCAACACCCCCCCTCCGGTCATCTGTCAGTGTGTTTCTGAAGGAAAACATTTCTCCAGGGTTACTGCATGCCAAATGATAAGAAAAACAAAGACACCATCCACTTTCAGCCCCGCCGAGAGATTAACAGGCATACGTGTCCTCCGGGTCCCTCGCTGTGCGTGCACGTCTGCCCTGCGCATTGTGTCCAAGACCGAGTGTGTTTGTGGGTTTTTTCCCTGCGCCGTCTGGCAGGGGTCCCGGCGTGGCTTAGGCAGGTATGGGAGTCTCTCAGCCGCCTGTTTGCTTTAATAGCCTCTCTCTCTTTCCCCTGCTCGACACTCTGTTGACGGCAGGGGTCAGGGGGATACAGCACCTGGACGGGACGCAGGGGGAATGAGCTTGGCTCATTGCAAGGCCAGAGGCAGGGAGATATAGAGAGAGACGCATGCGGTCTCACTGGCTCTCTGTGATATTTTATTGGGGAAGGGAAGAGGGAGTGAGGAGGAGAAGAGAGAGGAAGAGAGAGCAGGAGTTCTTTTATAGGGGGGCTGAGATAGGAATTAAGGGGCGGTATGACCAAAAATGTGTATCAGATTCAAGATTTTCAAGAGGTTTATTCATCACATACATACACAAGACATATAGTGAAATGAAGTTGGCCATGCGATTGTGCAAAAAAAAAAAAAATACAAATAATAATAGAATAAAATAGAATAGATAATAAAATATCAGTCTTTTTTTTACATGTCTGGGCCATTATATAGGTTTGTAGTGGCTTATTCTACTGTCAGGAGTAGCCTATATTGATTTTATGTCATCATGTATCATACATGATGTATGTCATCACCCACAAAATGATACAATATGAAGGAATCGAAAGAAGGATCAGAGAGGTCTGAGAGCAGCAGACAAGAGGCCACAGTTCCTCCTCTCACGCATAACATACACACATCACCACAGCCTTTGAAGGAAACCATCAGGATTCAGCCATGGGTAAATGAAGTGTGAAAGCAGAGTGTTATATAATCATATACTGTAATCAAACGAGCGAGCTAGCTAGCTGCTGTCATTGTTTTTATAAAAAAAAAATAAAAAATTGTATCCACTTTTTCTCCTCCTGTTTTTCTGTGTTTGTCTCCCATCCCAATTTTGTTTGTCGTTATGCCAATTCCCCCCTCCCCTTCCTGGTCGTTGCTCGCATGTGCCCCCCACTGGTCGGTCTAGGGAGCCCTGAAATCTATCAGATGCTTCCCCCGAGACATAGGAGACAGCCAGCAGCATCTTTTCACCTGCCAGCGCGGACCTTCACCATCTCCCTCCCTCGCTGTGCAGGCGCCCTGACCGACCTGTAGGAGTCGCTGTTTACAACGACCAGAATACCACCCCACCGGCTTCCCTCCCACTGACTCTGCCAATTGAGCCAGTATGACGGCCGGCCAAGCTGGAGGCAACACTGACAGCCGGATTCGATACCAGTGTCTCTCGTGTTGGTGACGAGCGCTTAGTCCGCTGCGCCACCCAGCCGCACCTGTCATTGTTTTGTTTGTTAAAATGTTGTATACATTGATTCAATGTCACATCTCCAGTCTCCATCTTTCATTTCTGTTCTTGAAGGTACTGTAGCGATGGAGCCTCTCCCAGCTGTTAACAGACTGGTATGCTACCCGCGTAGCTAGAGAGCTGTACCCAGCATGCTATTCGGTGGTGTAACAAATTGTCACAAATTGTTGTGTGCCATGGTGTTTGGCCCTGTTGAAGAGAGTTAGTTGTGGTTAGTTATTAATTGTTGTGCTATAAAGTTATAACCGTTAGTAATAAGGGCACGCAGTTAACTCATTCAGCGCCAGTCACGATGATAGTCGGGTTAACTCGCCATCGCTTGAGCGCCAATCACGAGTATAGTCGGGTTTTAATCGTTATTTCTTTTATTAGCGATATCCATTCATTTTCATCCATCCAGCCTGATGTTATTGTTGGGAATGGGTCTGAGCTCGCAAAAGGGCAAATACCGCCGCCTACGCCTTCCAGCTGGTATTGCACTCCACTGGGAATGGTGTAGTTTCTTTTCTGGGACGATCCGAGCCATGCGGGCGGGCATGGAACAGTAACCCCTCCCGCCCATATCATATGTAACGGTCGGTAATGTGGGACAGACCTCCACGAGCAGTATTTGGAATGGCGATCAGATAATTGGATTATTTCTTTATTATTATATTATTATTATTTATTATATATGTGACCCCGTACAATGGTAGCATATTAATCACACTGGATACGCTGTTGACAGGGACTACATACGATGGATGCAGCTATCTTTATTGCCATAACAACGAACCCGGAAGCGGGCTGAGCTGTCACCTTAAGAAGTGCTCGCCCTCCCCCTAGAGGGCAGGAATAGGAATGGTGAGGTCGAACACACCAACAGCCACATACATCACACTCCTCCCCACTTAATCGTATCGCTGTCCCCACTTCCAAACCCAGTACCTAATATGGTGATAAAGTGCCCCTGAATGACCCCTTCTAATATAACACCACAAAACAATAGTGCAATAACCCCCATAGTCCAACTGAGACTGTCAGAACGTCCCGCTCAATATGTGAGACGATCAGGAGGCTTAGTTACCCTCACCGGGTACCTCCTACTAGTCTCTGTAGATGTTCTGGTTGGCTCTAAGTCAGCTGCCTCAGTGTGCGTGACTGAGGGACCGGTTAGGGAGGACTCCTGTCCGCCCGCTGGGGAACCGGTCACTGGATCTGGCATAATGGCTGTCGTAGTTTGTGCCAATGGGGCTGGTGGTATAGGCTCCCCTGAGGTGAGTAGCATCGGGTCACAGGCCCGCATCTGTTCTGTGTGGCGTTTCCAATGCCCCGAGCCTACCCCGACTGTGTAGGACACTGGCCCCTCCTGGGAGACCACCACCCCTGGCATCCACTTATCCTCCCCCCGTCTATAATCACGGACCAGCACCGGGTCTCCCGATGCAAAGTCCTTGTCTCTGGCGAACTGGGCTCTGCGATCCTGCTGGACTGTCTGAGCTTGATCCACCACCGCTGCCACACTGGGTTTGAGAAGGTCAAGGCGGGAGCGGAGTCGGCGGCGAAGGAAAAGCACCGCCGGAGACTCATTAGTCGTGGCGTGGGGAGCATTTCTGTAGCTGAGCAGAAACGAATCCAGTCTGTGCTGCACTGTCGTCGCTCCTCGAGACGCTTTCAATGAGCGTTTTAGTGTCTGTACAAAGCGCTCCGCTTGACCGTTCGTGGCCGGGTGAAAAGGAGCAGAGCGCATGTGCTTCACTCCATTTCCCTTGAGGAAAGACGCAAACTCATATGAAGTAAACTGCGGCCCATTGTCGCTCACCAGAACTTCTGGCAATCCATGGCGACTAAACAACCCCCGCAGTACTTGAATAGTCTTAGCGGTTGTGGTGGAGCCCATCAGCTTCACTTCTGGCCACTTGGAGTGAGCATCCACCACCACCATAAACATATGACCCTCAAAGGGCCCTGCAAAGTCCACATGTATCCTCTGCCACGGAGTGCCTGGCCACGGCCAGGAGTGAAGTGGGGAGAAACCGGGAGATTTCTGGTTGCGCTGACACGACTGACACACTCTGGCCTGTTGTTCTATTTGAGCGTCAATCCCCGGCCACCAGATGTAACTACGAGCCACACCTTTCATCTTAACTACTCCCGGGTGGCCTGCATGCAGCTCCTGTAGTAATTGGGGTCTCAATTTTGGAGGCACAATCACCCGATTTCCCCACAACAAACACCCCTGTACCACTGAGAGTTCATCTTTTCTTGTGTAATAGGGAGTCAGTGCACTGTCCTGCCCTTGCGCCACAGGGAAGTGTCCTGACAAACACATGTCCATCACCTGAGCGAGTACTGGATCATACCTCGTTTCCTTACGAATGTCAGTGCTGCATACTGGCAGCGATTCAAGGTGATGTATCAGTACCGTATCCACTGAACCTGGTTTGTCCTTATGCTCAACCGGCAGTGGCAGGCGTGAGAGGCCGTCCGCATTGCCATGGTCCGCCGCCCCCCTGTACTGAATCGTGTAGTTGTGAGCAGCTAATATTAGGGCCCATCGCTGCAGTCTAGCAGCCGCCAGCTTTACTGGGGCTCAATATTGTAGTCAGGGGCCTGTGGTCTGTGAGTAGGGTAAAATGGCGCCCGTACAGATAGGCGTGGAACTTGCGCACGCCAAATATGATCCCCAGGGCCTCCCTCTCAATCTGAGCATAATTTTGCTCCGCTTTACTCAATGTCCTGGAGGCAAACGCTATGGGCCTCTCTTGACCTCCCGGCATCACATGCGAAATCACCGCGCCCACGCCATAGGGCGAGGCGTCACACGCCAGTATGATTGGCAGTTGGGGATTGTAATGTGTCAACACCCTCTCCGAGAGCAGTTGATCCTTAGCTGAGCAGAAAGCCTTCCCACACTCCTGTGACCATTTCCATGGTGTCCCCTTATGTAGTAACGCGTGAAGGGGGCTGAGTGTCGTTGCCATGTCCTGAACAAACCGACCATAATAATTAATTAATCCCAGGAAGGAGCGCAGCTGGCCCACATTTGTCGGGGCTGGGGCCTCAGCAATCGCCCTGAGCTTTTCTGGGGATTTATGAAGGCCCGTGGCGTCAATATAATGTCCCAGGTATTCCAGTGAGTCCTTGAAAAACTCACATTTCCCTCGCTGCGCCCTGAGACCAAACTTCTCCAATCGACCCAGCACCCCCTCCAGATTCTTCAGGTGCTCTGCATCATTACACCCAGTTACCAATATGTCATCCAAAAAGCAGTGCACATTGGGAAGCCCCTGGAGGACTTGATCCATAATACGCTGAAAGATAGAGGGCGCTGACGTTATGCCGAAAGGCAGTCGGTTATAGCAGAACATCCCCTTGTGCGTTGTGATGGTGAGATATTTGCGTGAACTCTCCTGCACCGGCACCTGCAAGTATGCGTGAGCCAGATCCAGCTTGCTGAACCGCTGCCCCCCCGCTAGCGAAGCAAACATATCCTCTATCCGGGGTATTGGATAATGTTCAGCACAGAGGGCCGGGTTCACCGTCACTTTAAAATCCCTGCAGATGCGCACACTGTCATTCTTCTTAATGATAGGCACAATGGGGGTCGCCCATTCACTGAACTGCACAGGCGAAATTACATTTAGCCGTTGCAGGCGCTCTAGCTCAGCGTCCACCTTTGGCCTAAGTGCATAGGGAACCACCCGGGCCTGACAGAACTTCGGCTGATGTTCGGGCTCGAGTGTCAGCGCTACTTCAAAGCCCTTCAATGTCCCCAGTTCATCCTTAAATACATTGGCATGCCCCTTTAACACTGCTTCCAGCGTGTTCCCCTGCATGCGTTGTCCAGATCTAACTGTTTTTATGGCTCTCCAGTCCAGTCTCACTCTTCTTAGCCACTCACGGCCGAACAAGGGGGGTGCATCGCCTTTCACCACATATAGTGGGAGCCGTGCTTGGTCTCTGTTCATTTGAACCTTCACCTTTACCACCCCCACTGGCGCGATCACTTCACCTGTATATGTTTTCAGCAAAATGTGGGTGTGGCGCAGGCGAATATGACTGAACTTTTCACTATACAATTTCTCTGATATCAGTGAAACGGCTGCCCCCGTGTCAAGCTCCATGTCAATCATTTGCCCCTCCACTTTTGGCCTAACCCAAATCACTGATGAGGCTGAACCGCCCTGCTGAGACACATCACCTGCTGCATCCACCCTGTGCAGGGCTAATTCCCCGTCTGAATCAGACCCTGTATCACTCTGCATCCCCCTGGTGTTCATCTTATTTGCTCCCATCTTGTGTTAATCCCCCCTCTGTCTCTTTGCTCCCATCTTGTGTCACTTGCTGTTTTATTTTCCTGCTTGCTCTCTCTGCATGTACGTGCAATATGGCCTTTCTTACCGCAACGGTGACAGGCCTGGTCCTTGAAGAAACAGCCACTCTCCATATGATTTGTCCTCCCACACCGGGTGCATTTTCTTCCAGGTGTAGATGAGAGAGACATCGCATTCACTTTTACAGAGCTGCTGAGCTGTTGTGCCTCCCTCGCCACCGTTTCCATAGCAACGGCTATTTCCACCGCTCTGTGATAGGTGAGAGCATTCTCGGTCAATAGTCTCTTCTGTATTGACTCGCCGAGAAGACCACACACGAACCGGTCCCGTAACGCGTCTGACAGGTACGTGCCAAACTCGCAGTGCTCCGACAGCTTCTTCAAATCCGCAATATACTGGGCTATTGTCTCCCCCTCCGATTGATGTCGTTTATGGAAACGGAATCTTTCCGCAATCACAATGGGCTTGGGAGAAAAATGGCTTTGCAATGCTTGTACAGTCTGAGTATAAGTTATATCCCCCGGTTTATCCGGAGCAATCAAACTGCGCAGTAACCCGTATGTTGTTGCCCCTATTAAACTCAAAAACACCGGAAGCCTCTTCTCATCGGAAATGTCATTTGCACCCACAAAATGTTCAAACCGTTCCACATAAGTTGGCCACTGCTCCGTCGATTCATCAAAAGCCACGATATGCCCGATGATACCAGCCATCCCTCTGTGTGATTGTCCCGCGGCAGATCCGCCGACGTTAGCCCCTTCGCTAACCGGCGTCAGTGTAGATTCCTCTTCCACTCGTTCCGTCATCAAACAACCGTTAGCGTGGATTCTTTTCAACCAGTGCCGTCACTGGATGAACCGTACTCGTCGCCATTTATTATATATGTGACCCCGTACAATGGTAGCATATTAATCACACTGGATACGCTGTTGACAGGGACTACATACGATGGATGCAGCTATCTTTATTGCCATAACAAAAAAAACCCGGAAGCGGGCTGAGCTGTCACCTTAAGAAGTGCTCGCCCTCCCCCTAGAGGGCAGGAATAGGAATGGTGAGGTCGAACACACCAACAGCCACATACATCACAATTTCTTTTGCATTACATCAGATACAAGGTAAGAACACTATATATAAATTTGATCGTTGATCTGATATTTATTTCTCCCCCGATCGACGCTGTCTCTGTGTGTGTGGCTGTGTGCCATTGAGTGCAGGAGGCGACTGGGGGAGCCCCGCGGTCCAGGGCTCTTTTCATTCTTGCACGAGGAAGGATAATAATGATGATCTTGCGTTGATTTCAGGAAGATTCGATAATCAGGCGAAACAACGTGACAACGCGTTTAGTGTATTCCACTAAAGGGCTATTATCGCGTCTTTTCCTGGAATTACTCAGAATCACCAAAACCATATTCATATTCAAAACGGTATAAAACGGAAATGTACAGATGAAAAAACAATCTGTTTTGTACAGTACATGTTGACTGGAAGCAACTCACTGATAATCGACAGGTGTATTAGACCCATAGCTATAATTTAAGATATATTTTAAACACTCACAAATATCGCAGTCCCCCCATTGATTAAAGCGGTGGCGTTCTAGACCTATATCGCGCATTAAGCTCTGGCGCAGAATGAGTTAATAGGGGTCCCCTAGCAATAAACTACACAGCTCACCCCAACCATAGCGTTCTTCGTGGCGAACAATATTACTGTATACCTTTTGCTGCCTTTTGAAGATTTACAGCAATGTACCGGTATGGTGGTGTATGAAAAATGCATATTGTATGACAAATTAAAACCACTATACCACCCAGCGCATTTAGAAGTTCGCCTGGTTTTTAGTATCACCCCTCTGTTTGAGACTTAAGGCTCTTAGCTTTACAATCCCATCCGCTTAAAGTGTTTTGCGGTTTGTCTCCTTCTGAAGTGAGTTGTGTTTGTGTCGGAAAAACCGAGACCAATATAGAGGCGACCGATAAGCTTGATAGCCTCAGACTGACAAATCAGTGTTCTGAAAACCAGACTGAGAAATTATGTTGTTAATAAATTGTTGTTTTTTTCCCCTGGTATGTCCGATGGCAAACCCCCCTCCCCCACACACACCCGCCGGTAGCACTTCAAAGCTATTATCGTTCCTGTCTGGGCTTATTATGTCCGCCCTGGAGAAGGCTGGCCGGAGGAAACTGCTGAGTGTCAAACCGCCACAAGCGCATGTCCTAAATTCTTATCGCACTCTGACTGGGAGGGATTATGTAAATCAGTCTGTCAGGTACGACAACACAGAACTAACATGTGCATTTCCCATGGGATCTCCGACTGTAATAAGTGCTGCAATGTGGGGGTTGATTACCGAAAAAACAAATAGTCAACGCAACCTGAAACGAGTGATCAATCCGGGGACGTTGGACATGTTTGTGATCGCTGGAAACAATGAAATCGTCTAATTGACAGGGTTGCTCATATGCCAGTCTCTGAACTTGTCTCAGATCTCACATCCCCCCTGGCCTTATTACAGTATTGCACTCTAATGCTGGGAATTGGTTTCATCATCACTCCATGTATGCAAATGATCTCTGCCTAAGCCTTAACTCTGAGCCATACTGCAAAGGGAACGTCTGTGACTTTATCATTTTGTCTTTATATGATTAGCTTTTATCTACAATCCTCTGCATTCAAGTTAATATGGAGCACACATAAAATACCCCTATCTGTCACGCAGGCCGCGTCTATGCTTTAGGCAAGTGGCTTGTCCTTCCGCGTTCCCGTTTTGCGCTCTGATTGGCCACGCACGTTTCTGGTCATGTGACATGTGCGCCCAATAGCGTGACGAGCTGTGTCTTTGCCCATTTCCGCGTCGAACAGCCTGCAAACTACCTGGCGTTCTATCGCCATGCTCTAAGACAAACTCTAACCTTAACCAACTTCGAAAGAGTGCTTAAACTTAACCGTCGAAAGAACTTGCCGTCACGCTCTAAGACAAACTCTAACCATAACCAACTTCGAAAGTTTAACCATCCAAAAACTTGCCGTCCCACGATTGGCGCACATGTCACATGACCAGAAACGCGCGTGGCCAATCAGAGCGCAAAACGGGAACGCGGAAGGACAAGCCACTTGCCTAAAGTATAGAAGCACGCAGGCCTGTTAGTACACAGTGAGGGGCAAGGCCTGTTAGTACAGAGTGAGGGGCGAGGCGCAGGCCTGTGTTTGGCAGTGTGGTGGATAAAGCCTTTGTGCCCTGCTGCTCTATCCCCATCCAGAGATCTTACTCTGCTGCTGGATATGTTTCTTCAAACTAAGGAAACACTCTCTCTCTCTCATCCCTGACTAAATAGGCTTTCAGATATAGGAACGCCATCACCCTGCTCCCTGAAACTCCAATGGCTGGCGTTGCACAATAACGGCTATTCACCTCACTGAATGGGACGGCGAGTGCGGCTCGGCGAGCTTGCGGCCAAAGTTCTACCTGCAGGAGTTGAACTGTTGTGGCATGAAGAGAGTCCTCGAGCCGAATGGAGAGGCAGCTGGCCGGGTGGAGGAGGGACAATAGAGGAAGAGTCGATGGAGGCAGTTTCAGAATTCCCTAAAATATGCAAACGCATTTCCAACCAAAGTGGGCATCCCAGGTGTGTTCAAAGAATCCTTTGAAGATTAGCTCTTGCTCTTCTCTCAAAATCCCGGGCCGACTTTGCTCCCTCCTCCTGTGGATTATTTTATCCAAAGCACTGTACATTACCATGAGTGCATACATTTTTATTTTAGCATAGGAGGCCCTTGTGAGAATCGAGCCGCTAAATCGCGTCATGCCACGGGCTCTGCCCATTGAGTTACAGGACCGCAGTGCCATTTACATTTAGTCATTTAGCTGACGCTTTTATCCAAAGCAACTTACAAGTTCTGTACGACAAGTCATCAGGAAGGGCACAACTCTATCAGCTGAGTAACAATGTTCATCAAAGTGTTAAGTGCTACAGTGTAGGTTAGTATAGGACAAGTGCATGACAGTAAGGTTAGATTTTTCATTTCAGATAATGGTTGAAGAAGTGCGTCTTTAGTCGACAGCGAAAGATTGGACGGGTTTCGGCTGTCCTAACTGGGGTGGGCAGTTCGAGCATGACATAAGAGCAGAATGGCGGCTGTGTGAATTGAGTTTGAGTTACTGGACCACAGTGGGATTTTATAACTGTGACATTATGTGAAACGATAAGCCGCTTCCCTGGCGAGACCCCCTGACTCCAATCTCCATATTTTTGGGGGAAATGTATTTGAAATGTTCCTCTTTAATCTCCACTAAGTCTTAGAGGGATAAACAATCCTCCCTAATCAAGGCGTTGCAAATTTCACACAGCCTCATCCTTGTCAGGAGATTCTCTCCAATCCCTCCCCTCTGCACATCCACAGCTCTAAACCTTAAACCCACTTTCACTACCACACTACCAAAGGGTTAACCCTTTCACTGCGACAATACAGAAGGTTAACCCTTTCACAACCACACTACAGAAGGTTAACCCTTTCACTACCACACTACAGACGGTTAACCGTCTGTAATGTGGTAGTGAAAGGTTAACCTTCTGTAGTGTGGTAGTGTAAGGGTTAAACCTGTGCCACGCTCCTGGCTAAATATAACCCCACAGCCCCTCGCCTTCCCTTGCACCCATGTCATCTTTCCACGCTCGAGCCTTATGAATGCTAATTCATCCTTGGGAGAATTCAACATCCCTCATCAGTTTCCCTGGTTGGCACTCCCACTGCTACGATGACTTGGAAAAGATGCATTGTGGAGCCACTGGTAGCCCTCTTCCTAATCCATTTTAATGGAGGAGTTTAGCTCTATAATGACCTCATTGATTTAAGCTAGCCTCGCAAAAGCAATGACATGGAAAATGTTAAAAACTCGGTTTCTTTCTATCTTTGTTTTGCCTGTGTGTGTCATGTCTCTTTGTCTTTGTCTTTGTTTGCAGGTGTGTGTGTGTGTGTGTGTGTGTGTGTGTGTGTGTGTGTGTGTGTGTGTGTGTGTGTGTGTGTGTGTGTGTGTGTGTGTGTGTGTGTGTGTGTGTGTGTGTGTGTGTGTGTGTGTGTGGGGGCATGTGTGTGGGTATGTTTGAGCATGTGCACATTTATATTCATCATCATTAGCACTTAGCAGTTCATTAGAAGGAATTATTTGACATTTGTCAGCTTCATAATTTATAATCATGGCAGCTCTGGCGAGGGCTGAATTTCAAGTACAATTAAATATATAGTATACTGTAAATAACTCAAATGAATGTGGAGTCTCTGCGTGCTGCTCTCTGTCCATGTGGGTAGAAGGGCAGTTCAACGACCGTAATTGCCGGACTATAAGCCGCACCTGAATATAAGACGCACCAGCTAGATATAGAACGAAAAATAAATGTGTACATATACAAGCCGCACCTGACTATAAGCCGCAGGTGTCCACTAGACACCTGCGGGAGCACCCCTGATGGCCGTTCGCTGTAAAAATCCATAGATTAGCCGCATCGTTGTATAAGCTGCAGGGTTCAAAACATGGGTAAAAAGGTGCAGCTTATACATGTAGTCTGGCAATTACGGTAGTCGTGTCTCCTCTCGTTATGAAACCAACATGAAGATACCCACTAAAGGCCCTCCCATAGTCGAGCAGACTGTACACAGAGCAGACTCCGCGGAGGTCCGCGCGGACTCTTTGAGCTTTTGATCTCAGCGGACGTCCGCGTGTCAGAAAATAGGAGCTTCGCACTTTGCACTCTGCTGTGGGTCTGCTTTGACTCCCTTTGAGTCCGTGCGGACCTCCGCGGAGTTGCTCTGTGTACAGTCTGCTCGACTATGGGAGGGCCTTAACATGCAACTTCTCACTGCTGCCACCCCCCCCCCCCACACACACACTTCCTCCACTGTCCTTGTAAAGCACTGTGTCCCAGTCCGACTGTCCTCTGAAGTCTATTGGCTTGGGACTATTGGCTTGAGACTATTGTAGTTCATACGATGTTGATGTTGGCACCAGAGGCTGGTTGTTCCAGAAGCTTTGCTACGGTACTGTATATAGCCCCATGTGTGTTTGTGTGTGTGTATTCAGTCCAATGCCCCGAGTGGTTTGGGATTGATTCTGTCGCTGTTAAAGCTGTGTTTTTATTTACCCAGCGTGATTCTGTTTGCTGTCAGCCTCCAACATTATACATGCCTCTTGGAGTATATGTAGCATGTAGTGTATATTCACCACCACCATCATTCTGCCGTTTTCCCAGACTCTCTTTATGGATGTTTAGCAAACTGGCAGAATTACTCCTTGAAGAAAAGGGAACACAGCAAGATAAACAATATTTGGGTCGATCCACTTTCATCGGAATATGTACTGTATAAGTAATCTTGAAGATATCGATTCTGATTACTGGGACAGCTAATATGATTGACCACTGAAGAATTCGTATGAGGATTTGCAAAAAGGATTGGAAAGTCCTGCACACAAAAGGATTACCGGTATACACAGTTATATAATGTATCGTTTTTGCCTTCAGAAAGTTTTACAAGAAACATAGTTCTGCCTTCAGAAAGTTTATAAGAAACATAGTTTTGCCTTCAGAAAGTTTATAAGAAACATATAGTTCTGCCTTCAGAAGGTTTTATAAGACACATAGTGTATGCCTTAAGATACCATTACCTCACTCATCTCATCTATGTTATTTGGATTATTATAGATTAGATTACTGGATGCTCAGCCATATTATGTAGGATTGTCCAATTTCCTTGTAAGAATTGTAGGCCTATGTGGATTTACTGTCATATATTTTACTTACAATATTTTGATAGACCATATAAAATCTAAAATATTTGTATAAATGGGTTATTTGCCCTGTAACCTTTCACCGTTGTCCTTTTATTTCAGGCTAAACTGTGTGGCAAAGATACTGTTCATGTGGATGTTCCTAAGCCGAACACGTACTTCCGTCTATATGCAAAACAAAAAGAAAATGCTTAGCTAATGTTGCTCATTTTCCTTGTGACAGAGATAAATAAAAAGAACAAAGAGGCTGGTGTTTTTCATTCCAGATTGACTAACCTCGAGGGTTAATTTACCTTCTAGATAATGTGTCACATGCATATATATATATATATAATTGATATATATAGATATAGATATAGATGGGAAGGGGAAATATAAAAGCGGCGAGCTCGGCAGCGTCCTTGTTGCTGTGAAACACGAGGTGAATACCAAAGTATTCACTTTAAAGGAACCCTTTGTGTCAGTGTGCACGTGTGGTTTGTATTTGTGTAGGACATGTAGCTATGGAATCCCGGCTGCAGTGGAGAGAAGGCCGGTGGTATCCTCCGTTCTCAGCAGCCTTAATAGAACAGTACTTATGTACCCCAGTTACTACTGCATGTACATATTTGTGTTTTATTGCATGTATAATACATACTATGTCGCCTGTTTTATTCTCCACCCATCGATCATCCATAGCAACACTACTATCACCGACATCTAAGAAGGGAGATCCCCCCTTGAACGGCCCTTCTAAGGTTTCTCTCCTCCACATTGCCTGTGGTGCATTTTTTCCTATTGCTATGTTTTAGTGAGTTTTCCCTTACCTTCGCGTGGGGTATGTCTGGGAGTGTTGCATTCATTTATTTTATTTATTAAAAATTTTTAGGACTTTATTTTGGACTTTTTGTTTTGTTCTTGATCTATTGTGATGTTTCTTCTTGACTTGTTTAAAGAAGATGTGTCCGGCCCATGGGGACATTAATGTGTGTTGTCGGGCCTTACAAATACATTTAATTTGATTTGATTTATGATAACAAACTGGACTGGTCTCTGAATACCGATGTCCTCTACAGGAAGGCACAGAGCCGGTTGTTTTTTCTGAGAAGGCTCAGGTCATTTGATGTGTGCAGTGACATGCTGTACATGTTCTATCAATCAGTGGTGGCAAGCATTGTCTTTTATGCTGCAGTATGCTGGGGGGGCAACATGTCAGCCAAGAACACCGGGCGGTTGGACCAGGCTGGTAAAGAAGCCTGGTTCAGTCCTTGGCAGGAGAGTGGACCCACTGGGGGTTGTGGTGTAGAGGCTCACATGGAGTAAGCTGCAGGCCATCATGAACAATGACATCCACCCTCTCCACCACACCCTGGCAGGACAGAGGAGCAGTCGCAGTGGACGGCTCATATCGCTGCGCTCGCGGACTGAGCGGTTCAGGCTGTCCTTTGTCCCATCAGACTGTTCAACACCATATGACCCCCCCCCTCTCTCTCTCTCTCTCTCTCTCTCTCTCTCTCTCTCTCTCTCTCTCTCTCTCTCTCTCTCGGTCTCTCTCTCTCTCTCTCTCTCTCTCTCTCATGCGGCAGGCTGCCCCCCCCCCCCCCCCCCAATGGACAATGTGCAATTCATTTTAAATTCGTATACTGTAATTTTATATAGCAATTGATTTGATTTGACTTAACACTGTGCAATTATGCTTACCATTTATTTATTTATTCATTGGAACTTTTTACTTCAGCGCTGACCTTCATTGTTTGTTTGTTGTATTGGTTGTCCTTTTTTATCGCTTTCTATTGTCTGTTAACTGCCTGAGCTACTGGATACCTGAATTTCCCCAAGGGATAAAGTAGCTATCTATCTATCTATCTATCTATCTATCTATCTATCTATCTATCTATCTATCTATCTATCTATCTATCTATCTATCTATCTATCTATCTATCTATCTATCTATCTATCTATCTATCTATCTATCTATCTATCTATCTATCTATCTATCTATCTATCTATCTATCTATCTATCTATCTATCTATCTATCTGTATATCTGTCTATCTGTCTGTCTGTCTGTCTGTCTGTCTGTCTGTCTGTCTGTCTGTCTGTCTGTCTGTCTGTCTGTCTGTCTGTCTGTCTGTCTGTCTGTCTGTCTGTCTGTCTGTCTGTCTGTCTGTCTGTCTGTCTGTCTGTCTGTCTGTCTGTCTGTCTGTCTGTCTGTCTGTCTGTCTGTCTGTCTGTCTATCTACATCCTCATGCTAAGACAACGTTTACATATTTTCCCATAGCTTCCTGTTGACAAGGATCCTCTTTAGATGTTGCTGTTGCAGCTCCACACATGGGATTTGTTTTGAAAAAGGTGGCACACAATATAAAAACAATATAGAGTAGAGGCTACTAACAGACTCATCACACAATATAAAATCAATGGTCCTCATTCTCGAATGGACATACGTGAAATGTACCAAGGAATTGCAAGGAATTCCTTCGTAACTCGATTTACGTACTTATTCAGCATTCTCGAACGGCTTTGTATTGTAAATTCATTGTAGGATTTATGTAGGATTTACGAACTGGAAAAGGCAGTCGTAAGTCGGACAGACCGGTGTGCGCCTGTGTTTTCAACAGCCTTCTTTGGGGATTGCCATCACTTCGATAGACAGACATCCGTGGAATTAAATTATTATAATGATAATAAATACAACACTATTTGTATAATTAACAATTACGTTTTTTTTTTACATTTATAGTTATGACTCAATGAACATGTAGGTTACTTTAAAAGTACCTCAGACAGAGAACCATATAAATTAGGGATGCTCGATATTGGCTTTTTTACCGATACCGATATACCGATATTGTCCAACTCTTAATTTCCGATACCGATATCAACCGATATCAACCGATACCGATAGCAGGGTCCCCCCCCCCCCCCCCCCCCCCCCCCCAAAACGGAATAATTTCAGGTAATTAACATTACATATCCCTTGTTGTGGAATTAACACAACATTATGCATACTTTTGACAATAAATAAAATCTGAATTTGTTCTTACTTGCTTGCCTGGGTAAATAAAGGTTATAGAAATGTTAAAAAAAAATAATAAAAAATGTTTTTATTTTTTATTTTTTGAAAACCGATACCGATATTTTCCTATATCACATTTTAATGCCGATATCGGCCGATAATATCGGACATCCCTAATATAAATCTGTTTGTTTTCAGAGGAGCAATGTTTTCAAACGGTATTATCTAAAGATGGTAAGTTAGAATGATGTGTTTATTCATAGATAAAGACAAACACATCTGAGGTTTGAGTAGTTTTTTGTGATATATATCACATCCACACTCCACACTAGACTAACTTGACAAATGCAAATACGTGGGCCTCCTCATATACAAACTCATAATTGTTCTTTAGTGCAGGGGTTCAAATATTCAAATTCGAGAGTAAGAAACATGAAATTGTACTCGTACAGTCAGTCATATGCTGTGATTTAACTACATTGTAGCAGGGAATGCATGGCGGTGGTCACACTGGTGTACATTAATGATTAACGCTGCCCCCCCCCCCCCTCCCCTCACCATTACTGCATGGTGTTTTAGAGAAGTGGCTGAAATAGGTTTGTAGCCTAGTCAGCAGGATTTCTTTCCACTTTGAATCACAGCTGTCATAGTTGCCTACAGTGAAGCCGTGTCGAGTCAGAGATGATGAAGTATAACCTTTATTCTCTGCGCTGTGTCCTTGGGATTGTAAATTGGACGGCACCGGCAGGCAAACCCGCCCTCTAACCCCTTCATTAAAGCCGGACTGCGGACGACCACAACAACGACTCGACTAGGAAATGTCACTGGGGATTTGGGCTTATTCTGACTGAGCCGTCATTAGTTTCCGTCACCTATAGTCCGCCAGCCAATCTCTTTAGACTCACTGCGCTGGTGTCTAGGGGTGCTGTTTTTCGAAAGGAGAACGGCTGCTAATGGCTTCCTTCTCTTGGGAGTTTTGCCTCCCTGCTCATCCTGCTCCATTGTATGTGTGTGTGTGTGTGTGTGTGTGTGTGTGTGTGTGTGTGTGTGTGTGTGTGTGTGTGTGTGTGTGTGTGTGTGTGTGTGTGTGTGTGTGTGTGTGTGTGTGTGTGTGTGTGTGTGTGTGTGTGTGTGTGTGTGTGTGTGTGTGTGTGTGTGTGTGTGTGTGTGTGTGTGTGTGTGTGTGTGTGTGTGTGTGTGTGTGTGTGTGTGTGCGGGTGCGTGCGTGCGTGCGTAAGTGCGTGTGTTGCGGTGGACGGATAATAGGTGGGACCCTATGTCACGGCCATTTCTGGTACAGCTGCAAGCCCCTCCTTTGAAAGAGGATCTGTGGCCGCTGGATGTCAGATGCTAATCCAGCGGGACTAATGGCCGTCCGCCCGCCTCCCAGGGTCAGTGCCGCTGCTGCTGCTGCCTCCGCCGATATTGCATCTCTCAGCTTTAGCGACGTCGCCTCCATCTGGAGCCGCATTTCGACTGCTGGCTATAACCGCCGATGCAGAAGATTGATGGATAGACGACGGCCTGTACTTTGCTCCCAAGGGGCTCTGGGTGGATAAATGTGTTCTTCTCACCGGGGATTGGGGCAGTGACTTTACAGGAGCGTATCTGTATCTCGGTAGCATCTAGTATTTAGGGTGCGCACAGCACTGCACTGTGTAAAACTAGTTTACTGTGAACCTCATTAGGTAGAAATTAATGGAAAATTATGCTAAGATTCTTGTATTTAAGCAGTGACATTATGACCCCTGGGGCTCCTCACAGAGACAGATCCGGTGGGGAATGCCTGACTTGTTTTAATGAGAGACCCGTAAATGCAAGCCGATTATCCCAGCTATAGCGCATACTTTCTCATTCTGACCTGGGAGGACTGAGGCTGGCTAATTACCTGCGGTAATTCCTCTGATCATGAATCACGCGGATTTGAATCACATTGTGCAATACAAATCCGACAAATGGATTTAATTAGCCGTGGGGGGCAGGTGGGGATTACTCAATGGTGGCCGCCATTCACATTACGCACACATAGCGTGTTAAAGATTTCTCTCCTTTAGATTAATCTCATGTAACTTGCTGATTCCTATTCTGTGTCTCTCCCTCATACGCTGTTCTTCTCCCATTCTATACATCTCTCCTCTACAGCTCTCTCTCTCTCTCTCTCTCTCTCTTTCTCTCTCTCTCTCTCTCTCTCTCTCTTTCTCGCTCTCCCTCTCTGCAGAGAAACGTTCCATAGGATTTCTGAATTATTCATCACTGAAGTAACACACCGCAGGGTGCATGCTGACTTTGGGGAGAACCTTGCCTCTTTGTATTCTCTCCCATATGAGGTCCACCGAACGAATTAAAGATGTGAAGCCTCCTAGATGAGACTGTGTCAAATGTTCTCGTTTGGCTCATGTCGAATTCAGGAACTAAATCAAAGGTTACAGACTCCAGTGGAGAGGAGGAGAGGGGGTTGATAAAACATTTAAAGTAAACGTTAAAGTAAATTAAGGCTGCAAGATCAGAGGTGCAGGGGGGCTGTTTTTGGCAGTGACCGGCCGAGGAGTCTCAGTGTATCCCGTTCTGTGCCAGTAAGATTACCGTAAATCCTCAAATATAGGACGTGTCTTCTATTTACCTCAGCTGCAAAGAGCACCAGGCCTTTATTAGAGAGAGGCTTATATAAGAGGCAGGCCTTAATTTCACAAACTGGCCAATTGTAATTGTGATTGATTGATTCATTGATTTTATTTAGACATAAACATATACAGATCACATGAGTATTTGCTTTGTCAGGGTGAAACTGTGGTGGATTAACGTAATTCACACACTGAAGTTGGAACTGTCTATAGGTTGCGGGGTCCGGGGACGATTTAGCGTGTGGTACCTTCTCTACTACCTCAGTCGAATCGAGTTGCATTGATACAGTAACATGCAGTAGCTTTAGCTAACGGTATCATAGCCATCATGATCTGTAATGTCAACTGGACAACGCCAGCCCCGCCTGCCAACGCCATATAGATAGCAAACGTTAACGTTTGCAAACTAAGCCAAGCCAACGTCATCCAGTCGACACCACAGATCTAGATATGACAACGTTAGCTAATGTAACAAGTGCCTTGTTGCCTTGTATAGATAATTACACCCCATCACAAAATACACTTTAATACATTCCACTAATACTCCTAAACGTTTTATTTTATTGATTTGAGTTGATTTCATTCCTTTCGTTTTGTTTTATTGCACTTTTGGGAGTTAAGGCTTTTATTTTGACATCGACACCCTTAAATTTCCGGTCCTCCGGGACACGCATCTTGCCTGCTTTCCGGTGGTGAATTAGTTCCACCTGGAGGTCCGTGGAGTGAGTACTAATTATTATGTTCAGTGAAAGACTTCGGTCTAAAAGTTGTTAAATATTGTATGTTACATTCCTAAAACTGTGAAACGAGTTTGTAATGTAACTAATATGTACCTGTGCAGTTGTTTTGTGGGAGGTTTGACTGGGTAAAATGCACTTTAATAGCATGTAGGAAGTTTGCACACACGTGCACTGTTAACATGGAGTTAATGCAGTCACGTCTTTTCTCAACCATAGCTCACGTGCTGCAGTGCAGATGACTATTCCTAATGCTGGTGCATTGTGTTGCCTTTGTAACCTAACAGGTATGTGTGTACAGTAGCTCCCATGTGTCCGTTTTGTATTCAATTGTGTATATCTTTCCAATGTAATTGTATGTTAAAATGTGTCATTCTTATGAGCGAGTCCCACCTGGAACTCCGTGAGCTACGTGCTGCAGTGCAGATGACTATTCCTAATGCTGGTGCATTGTGTTGCCTTTGTAACCTAACAGGAGGGAAATAAAGTCCGTCAACAGTCATCCATGTCTGTCGTCCTTAACACAACGCCGTCAGAGAGTACACCTAACTACACCGGTCACACGTGGTGCCGTTTGACCTCGGACAACGGACAACGCTCGCCTGTCCACCGGGGACGCTGTCTGCACGCCGCTTCTTCATTCAACTGGCTGTGCTGAGTACAACGTCGAACGTTAACGTGTGCGCATAGGATAAGCGCATATGTGATATTGGGTGTTTTGTTTGATAATAATATGCTATTGATTGTAATTGTAAATATTATTGTAATGATACAGTAATTGGAGACGACACTAGTTGTACAAGACCATTGTATTTTTTTTTCTTTTTCTTTCATCTGTTATGTATTGTGAATAGATAGCCTATGGTCTAATGTTCAAAGTTTGAGCAGTAACAAGTGTTGCTATCTAACACATGCCCACTGTAAATATAATTAGGAACTAATTTGTTTATATGGTTGGCTGGTAATGAGATATATATATATATATATTATTTTTTTCCCCCCCCCATCTGTTCTGGTAAATTGTGAATGGATAGCCATACAGTAGCCTACATGTATTCGTGTGTAGTCTAGTGTTTAAAGTCTGAGCAGTAACAAGCGGCCATTTAACACATTCACACATACTTTTCTTTTGTTTATAGCCCTCTGAAGCATTTTTATTTTTTATTCTTGAACATGTCTGAAGCAGGACCACCAGATCTGGAGATGGTGGGTATGATGCCTGTATATGGCAGGGGTCAGTCAGCTCTTATGTGTGGGAGGGGAAGACCTGTGGAACTGAGTCAGTCTACAGTTCGCCAGTCAGTGTTTGAAGCAGTGGGGCCAGTGGCCACATCTACTCCAATCACGCATGGCAATGATGCAGCCCCGCAACTCGCTAGGTCAGAGGATTTAGGCAGCCTCGTCACAGACCTTGCCATACAGATAGGAGAACAAATTGCATCTACTCTGCATGCCATGCACCAGACCAGTTATCAGCCCCAGGTCCCCGTCCCTGAGCCCCAGGTCCCCGCCCCTGAGCCCAAGGTCCCCGCACCCCAACCACAATGTTTTTCTGGGTGTGCAGACATGTCAAGGATGAAAGTGATAGTGCAGGCGGAGACTAAACCACCTCCGTTCTTCAGAGGTGATCGCACTGAGCCAGTCTCCATACATGAGTGGGAAGACATGATGCTAGTGTATCTGTCTAGAGCGAGTTGTAAAACCGACAGAGAATTGTGTGATCTAGTGATGGGCAGGTTGACTGGTAAAGCTAGAGACATAGTGAAGGTGTCACTGCGTAGCCGGCCTGAGTTGTCTGCCAATATGACCCCTGCAGCTGTGTTTGACATTTTAAAGCGTAACTTCAGCGAGCTGACATACTCCAGTATGCCCATGGCCGACTTCTATGCCATGGTTCCCAGGCCTAGTGAGGGAGTGATGGATTACTGGGTCCGGCTGAATAAAGCAATCGATGTTGCAGATGAGTGTCTACGTCGCCGGGGTCGGTGTGTTGATGATGCGAGCGCCGAGGTCGTGATGATGTTGATCACGCACTGCCCAGATCCCAGTCTAGCTATGTCCTTCCAGCTGAAGCCTGTGGAGCAGTGGACTGCAGCTGAGGTCCAGGAACGTCTAGATGGTTACCAGAGAGACCAAAGGAGATCCAGTTCACGGGCACAGCAGATTAACATCTCGGCATGCAGTCAGAGCCCCATGGCTGGTGGCCCATCCCCTCCTGTCCTGTATGGTGGGGCCCAGCAGTCTTCTGTTGTTGTGCAGTCACAGCAGCCTCCCTCCTTTGGCTCTTTTCATGAACAGCTTGGTGAGCCCCACAGGGTCTTAGTCGCAGCGCAGGCCCTCAGCCCTCCTACACCCATCTTAATGACTCCTGCCCCGGCGTGTCCCCCCTCTGTAGACCCTGGCCTTCATCAGGTGGTTGACTTGCTAGACCGTGTGCTCTCACTGTGTTCGGCCTCGCTGGCCCCAGCAGTACAGGCTCAGCCTGGTCAGCCGTCTCGCTCCCACATCCAGCCAAGTAATGGGCAGACGTACCACTCACGCAACCAGGCCAGACCGAGTCAGCAGAGTTACTCGCGCAACCAGGCCAGACCGAGTCAGCAGAGTTACTCGCGCAACCAGGCCAGACCAAGTCAGCAGGGTTATTCGCGCAACCAGGCCAGACCGAATCAGCAGAGTTACCCGCACAACCAGCACGACCCATGCAAAGTGTGTCAAGACAGCAGTCATAACACTCGTCAACACTGTATGTACCATCGGCTGTGCCACCGCTGTTTCCGCCCTGGTCACTATGAGGACTCATGCCCTGGCATCTCCCAGCCATCAGCTGGATCAGCATCTCCCTCCAACAGACCCGCTCAGACCCATCCTGTCAATGCTGCCCCTTTAAACTAGCCAGCCCATGCAATGAGAGGGATAGTATGGGCAAAGTGAATGAAACCCTCGAGAGAGAACCAGACTTAGAAGCCATCTATGTAAACAGCTGCAGATTACTTCCAGAAAACGAAACAGCCATCTTTGTTGGGTCACAGAGAGTGAACGGAGCTAGTGAACTGTTTTATGCTCCAGTGTTAGTCAGTGACAAGTACACATTGAGGGGGATGTTGGATTCTGGTAGTATGTCATGCACGCTCAGTGAGGAAGGTGAACAAAAGTTACAAACCGCTGGTGTTCTCCCTCGTGTCCAGCCGGCACCTGTGAATGTGGTGCTGGTTGGTTGTGGTGGCTTGACTACTCGACCAAAGTGTGTCTATGATTTGGAGATTGAAGTTTGTGGGTCAAAATTTGTGGTTCCTACGTTGGTTGTGCCAGGTCAGAGAGACGAGTTTATAATTGGCACTAATGTAATCAAGTCCGTTCTCCAAAGGCTGAAGTCGACTGAAAAGTACTGGGAGCTTGTGTCCTGCAGAAACAGAGACCCTGAGTGTGAGAAGTTCCTTGAGCTCTTAAGCTGCACCTCCCGCTGGTCGGGCCCAGACCCGCCCGGGGTGATAGGCACAGTGAAGCTATGCCAGGCGGTTACCCTCCTCCCTCAGCAGGAGTATCTAGTGTGGGGGAAGCTACCAGCCAGTGCACATGTGTCTCCTGGGAGTACAGTCATTGTGGAGCCCACCTCAGCGAGGTCGGCCCCTCGCAACATCATAGTGGGGAGAGTGGTGACTCCCATGTGGGGCGACCGCTGGGTCCCCATGAAGGTCTTGAACCCGACACAGAGCCCCATCACACTCCGTCGTAATGCCAAACTGGCTGATGTCTCACCTTGTCTTGCTGTTGAAGATCTGTCCATCACTCAGGGCCTGTGTCAGCAGCAGTCTGGTGTCTCCAGCTCCTCCGCCTCTCCTGGCTCCTCGTTAGATGCTGAGCAGATGTTGGCCGACTGTGGACTGGAGGACGTGAACATCAAGTCATGTGATGTGTCTCCTGATGGGAAGAAGAGGCTAGCTGACCTACTGGTGACGTATCAAGATGTCTTCTCCAAGGACAAGCTGGACTGTGGAAAGGTCAAAGACTTTGTGCACCGTATCCACCTCTCGGACGACCGTCCGTTCCGCCTGCCCTTTAGGCGTGTCCCCCCAGCTGACTATCACAAACTGAGAGAGGTGTTGACTGAGATGGAGGTGAAGGGGATAATCTCCAAGTCGATGAGCGAGTATGCCTCACCTCTGGTCATGGTGTGGAAGAAGAATGGAGACCTCAGGATCTGTACGGATTTCCGCTGGCTCAACGCAAAGACCGTCAAAGATGCTCATCCGTTGCCCCATCAGTCCGACTGCCTTGCTGCCCTTGGTGGGAACGCTTTCTTTAGCACCATGGATCTGACCTCAGGGTTCTACAACGTCCCTCTCCATGTGTCTGACCGGCGGTACACTGCCTTCACAACACCACTGGGCTTGTACGAGTACAACAGGCTCCCGCAAGGCCTGTGCAACAGTCCGGCATCTTTCATGCGTATGATGCTCGGCATCTTTGGCGACCTCAACTACTCCAGCCTCTTGTGCTACTTGGACGACCTGCTGGTGTTTGCGCCGTCTGAGGAGGAGGCGTTGAAGCGATTGGAGGTGGTCTTCTGCAGACTCAGAGTGAACAACCTCAAGCTCTCACAGAAGAAATGTAACTTCTTACAGAGGTCGGTCAGGTTCCTGGGTCATGTGGTCGATGCCAGTGGTGTCTCTGTCGACCAAGAGAAGGTCTCCGTCATCTCTGGCTTCCAAAGAGAGGATCTGATGGAGTCGGATGGCCGCACTCCCGCTCCAAAGAGAGTGAGATCCTTCCTCGGCATGGTGTTGTATTACCAAAATTTCATACATGGCTGCTCCAGTATAGCCAAGCCCCTCTTTGCCTTGACAGCTGGCCAGAAGAGAAAAGGGAAGACCAGTGCTGGTCGTACGAGAGCCGGTACGTTTCGGAAGCTGACTCCTGAGGACTGGACTCCCGCCTGTGAGACTGCGTTTGAGGAGCTCAAGAGGGCGCTCGTCGAATGTGTAGTGCTGGCTCACCCGGACTTTGAGAGGCCGTTCATCCTCTCCACTGACGCGTCGTTGGACGGTATTGGAGCAGTGCTCTCTCAAGTCCCTGTCGGGGAGGAGAAGGCCAGACCAATCGCCTTTGCGAGCAAGTCGCTCAGCCGCAGTCAAGCGAACTATCCTGCCCACAGACTGGAGTTCCTGGCCCTCAAATGGTCAGTGTGTGACAAATTCAGTCACTGGCTCAAGGGTCACAAGTTCACTGTGTGGACTGATAATAATCCACTCACGTACATCATGACCAAGCCTAAACTGGACGCATGCGAGCAGCGCTGGGTGTCCAAGCTGGCCCCTTACTGCTTCGACATCAAGCATGTGCCTGGGAGGCTGAATACAGTGGCCGATGCGCTGAGCAGAGATCCCTTCGTGAGGCCGCTCAGCCGGCGTCTCTTGACCGAGCCTTACTCCGCTCTTCTGGAGCAGGTGTGTGATGTGGAGAACAGGGGGGTGCAGGATATCTTCCGTCTGACATGCCAGCCCCAAGCTCTAGTGACCCCTTCTGGATGTGCGGTTGCTGATGTGTCCATGTCGGCGGATGAGACCTCCACGGTGCTTTCCTCCCAGGAAGACTGGGACTCTGCGCCAAGACACAGGGCAGTATCTATGGCGGGTCACCTGTCCACTGTTGTCACTGCCGACCACGACGCAGTCTCCTCCTTGTCGTTGGCCGATCTGCAGGCCCGCCAGCGAAAAGACGCCACCGTCTCCAGAGTCATCTTTTACGTTGAAAGGGGCCGCAGACCCTCCAGACGCGAGCGCTGCTATGAAGATCAGCCCGCCTTGAGGATGCTGAAGCAGTGGGAGAGGCTCGCTATACAGAACGGCATATTGTACAGGGTTACGAAGGACCACATGACCAGGCACAAGAGGTTCCAGTATGTTCTGCCTGAGTCCTTGAAGTCGGAGGCGCTGTCTGGAGTGCATGACTTGGCTGGTCACCAAGGTCAACCTAGAACGCTGTCTCTCGTACGTCAGCGTTTCTACTGGTATGACATGGAGAAGGATGTGCGGGGCCATGTGAGGAACTGTCCCAGATGCGTACTCAGCAAGACTCCAGAGCCGGCGGCCAGAGCCCCTCTGGAGAGCATAATAACCTCTGCACCACTGGAGCTGGTGTGCATCGACTTCTGGTCAGCTGAAGATAATAACAACAAGTCTGTGGATGTTCTGGTCATAACTGACCACTTTACAAAGCTGGCCCACGCCTTCCCCTGCAAAGACCAAACCGCGAAGAAGGTTGCTAAAAAGCTGTGGGACAACTATTTCTGTGTGTATGGCTTCCCACAGCGCCTGCATTCGGACCAAGGAGCGAACTTCCAGAGTGAGTTGATGGCGGAGCTGCTGGAGTTAGCAGGGGTCACGCAGTCCCGGACCACTCCGTATCACCCTATGGGGAATGGTGGCACTGAGAGATTCAATCGGACCCTGGGTGGAATGCTGCGCTCCCTGCCATCGGAGTCTAAGCACAGATGGCCCCAGATGGTCCAGAGCCTGACCTTCGCCTACAATTGTACACAGCATGAGACGACTGGCTTTGCCCCCTTTTACCTGATGTTCGGGAGGGTCCCGCGTCTGCCAGTTGATCTGCTGTTTAAGAATGTGCTCCAGGACGAGGTGGTCTGTGACTATGATGCCTATGTGAAGTCCCTGGCGGCCGATCTCCAGTCTGCTATGCTGTTGGCCCAGAGGCACACCTCAGTGGAACAGGGGCATCAGGCTGACCAGTACAACAAAAAGATGAAGGGCTTGCCCCTCTCGGTGGGTGATCGGGTCCTGGTGGCGAACAAGGGCGCCAGAGGGAAGCGGAAGCTGGCGGACAAATGGGAGCCGGACGTCTACACCGTCATTGCTTCCAGACCACAGTGCCACATATATCGGATCAGAGACCGGACTGGACGGGAGAAGACAGTCCACAGGAACCTCCTGCTTCAGGTCAACTTCCTCCCCTTGGACGGGTCATTTGATGATGAGGGTCTAGCCGCGGACAGCGACACCTGTGCGCCTGGTGAAGCCTCCCTCTCAGTCATGCCTGAAGCTAGTGCCTCAGACGCGGACAGTGTGGCGGCAGAGCCTTCCATGGGAGATGGACCTTCCATGGGAGATGGACCTGATGGGGATCGCACCGCATCATGGGTGCAAGAGCAGTCTTCAGTGGAGAGTGAGGATGACGGGCTACGTCCGTATTCCCCCCAGGGGATGTCCCCTGCTCTGAGTGAGCTTCCAGTGGCAAGTGCCGCCAGTCCCCCACTGTTGCTTGCTCCACCGAGTTCCCCCCCTGCTGTAGTCCAGCATGATGACAGTGTTGTGTCCACACAACCAGGGCGTACTCCTGAGCTAATGAGTGTCAGTGTGCCTGGTCAGAGCCAGGGTCCACAGACCACTGAACACTACACGTCCAGGTTCGGTAGGGTCATCAAGCCAGTCTTTCGGCTGATAGAGACAATGGTCCAACTTGAGAGTATGATGGGCTTCGAGCCGCAAGCCTCTATCAAACGTGTGTGAGGTTAGCTGCAGTGTTGTGTATAGCACTTACAGCCTGATACAGTGTCCTTTGTAGTGATAAGGAGTAACAGTTTTATTTATGTGTATGTGCCCTCGTCATGGTATGGTCAAGTGTAGCTGGATGGTGTATAAGGCACCGTCGTTATCCCTGGAGGTATGGTGGGAGTTGGCCACTCCTAGTGCCCTCCTGGCCTTTTATTAGGTGACAGGTATCGTTGGATTGTTCCGCAGTGTGTGGTTCTCATAGTAAGCTTGTGACTAGTGTGACACGAGGTAGGCACAGTTTTATTTTATTCGATGTAGGTGTAATTCTGTGGGGTGAATGTAACAAGTGCCTTGTTGCCTTGTATAGATAATTACACCCCATCACAAAATACACTTTAATACATTCCACTAATACTCCTAAACGTTTTATTTTATTGATTTGAGTTGATTTCATTCCTTTCGTTTTGTTTTATTGCACTTTTGGGAGTTAAGGCTTTTATTTTGACATCGACACCCTTAAATTTCCGGTCCTCCGGGACACGCATCTTGCCTGCTTTCCGGTGGTGAATTAGTTCCACCTGGAGGTCCGTGGAGTGAGTACTAATTATTATGTTCAGTGAAAGACTTCGGTCTAAAAGTTGTTAAATATTGTATGTTACATTCCTAAAACTGTGAAACGAGTTTGTAATGTAACTAATATGTACCTGTGCAGTTGTTTTGTGGGAGGTTTGACTGGGTAAAATGCACTTTAATAGCATGTAGGAAGTTTGCACACACGTGCACTGTTAACATGGAGTTAATGCAGTCACGTCTTTTCTCAACCATAGCTCACGTGCTGCAGTGCAGATGACTATTCCTAATGCTGGTGCATTGTGTTGCCTTTGTAACCTAACAGGTATGTGTGTACAGTAGCTCCCATGTGTCCGTTTTGTATTCAATTGTGTATATCTTTCCAATGTAATTGTATGTTAAAATGTGTCATTCTTATGAGCGAGTCCCACCTGGAACTCCGTGAGCTACGTGCTGCAGTGCAGATGACTATTCCTAATGCTGGTGCATTGTGTTGCCTTTGTAACCTAACAGGAGGGAAATAAAGTCCGTCAACAGTCATCCATGTCTGTCGTCCTTAACACAACGCCGTCAGAGAGTACACCTAACTACACCGGTCACACTAACGCTAAAGCTAACGCCAACGAGAGGGAAACGTTAATGTAGTCAGTGTAGCAGGAGGCAGCACTTAATTTGCATTGGCAAGAGTTTATCTCATTCTATATCACGGCACGATGTATTGGAAGCCGGCCTGTATTTGTCTGCATGTATCAAACCCCCGGCTTATATAAGAGGCCCATCCTTTGTTCGAGTACCCTCCACTATTAGAGGATTTACGGTAATTGCAGAACAAGTCATCGGCGTGGAAGTTCCTCGACGTGAGTTACCGGCCAAAATAGGCAGCTATGAGCAGATTTAGTTGAAGGTTTAGCAACAATTCAGTCTCCCGCTCCTGTGTCTGTCAGCTGCTGCGCTAGTCGCTAACAACATTAGCTATTATTTGCTTTTTTTTTCTTCTTCTATTTATTTTTTGGGCTTTCTGTATTTTTCACCCATCCCAATTTAGTCATTATGCCAATTCCATTCCTGGTCGTTGTGCGCATTGCCTCACTGTCGGCCTCCTCCAATACATGTGGAGCCGCCAGCCGCTTCTTTTCACCTGACAACGAGGAGTTTCACTGGGGGAACGTAACACGTTCAGAGGTTCACGCTATTTCCCCCAGATCCCCTCCCTGCTGAACAGGACCAACCAATAGGAGTCGCAACAACCAGGACACATACCCCACCGGCTTCCCACCCGCTAACTCTGCCAATTGTGTTAGTAGGGACGACTGACCAAGCCGGAGGTATCGCTGACTCGATCCCAGAGTCTCTGCGGTGGTATATGCTTAGTCCACTGCGCTACCCAGCCGCCCAAATTTGCTCACACTTTGATTCTGACACTGGAGCAACAGTAGCTTGGGAGGTAGAGTGGTCGTCTGGTAATCCGGAGGTTCCTGGTTCGATTCCTGCTCCTTCGCGTCGAAGTGTCCTTGAGCAAGACACTTAGGGCGCTTTCACATATAGTTTTGGTGGACTCGGTGCGGACTCGGTGCGGTTCGGGGGGTGAAGTTGCAACATTGTTGCATTCTTCATTTGGTTCGTCTGCATTCACATTGCAATTTGTCAAGTGCACCAAACTTTCTGAACAATGTCACACGGTCGAAAAAGGGCGCTCGTCTATTGGACACAATAGAGAGTGGAAATGTGTGTGTGTGTGACTGCGAGCCCTAACGTGTATGCACGCTCGCGCGTGTGTGTGACTGCGAGCCCTGTCTGACTCCAGATCAGCGGAGGCGTCACAATTTTCAGTCGGTGGTAGGGTGACCAGGTGTCCCGCTTTTGGTTGTACTGTCCCACCATTTGACCGAATGTCCCGCGTCCCGCATATTGAGAGGATGTCCCTCTTTTCGAAGCAAAAAAAATACATGGGTCTAAAAGCCCCTCCCTACAGTAAACGTAGCAACCCGCCTCTTGTCCACACACATTGCTCTGCTCGTGACGCTACCTAATATCGCATATCTGATTGGTTAGGTACAGTAGTAATTTAGCGCTCTGCTCGTGAGAGTCGTGACTCACTTCCTATATTTGGTCCGCGTTCGGTCCGATGAAGCGAACCGAGACCCAGAGTTCGCATGTTTGGTCCGCACCAGAGTTCGACTGAGCATTCACACCACCCCAAAAAAAGCGGACTATCCGAGAAAACGAACTCTGGTCCGATAGTCCGGACAAAACAGCTCTGGTGTGAAAGCACCCTTAACCCCTAATTGCTCCTGTGACGACCCTCCCCCGCATTGTGTTTGCTTGCTCTGCTCTGTGTCCTTGATTCACAGGAGGGGTGGGGTGAGCTGGGAGAGCAGAGCTGGGGAAGGCTCGTAAGGCTAATTGGGGCACACCTGAGTCGGTGTGTCACAGCCAGGATATGAGAGAGAGGCTGCCTCTGGTTCTCTGGTGAACTCCCCATTTGTTTTTGGTTCTTTGGTTGTCTGGTTGCTGATTTTGCTTCTTTGGTTGTTTGGTGGCTGTTTTTGGTTCATTTGTTTTGGTTGCTTTCTTTACTTTTACACCTACAACATTCATGCTGCACATACACTCATCCACACACTGCTGGCACCCTGATACTCATATATATTGGCTGCTCATTTAGTTTAATTATAATAAATTCTTTGTTATTTCTTAAATTGTGCCTGTGTCTCCCTATTCTTGTTGCGAGCTTGACCCAGTTCATAACACTCCCGATGAGCAGGTTGGCACCTTGCATGGTTGCCTCCGCCGTCGGTCTGTGAATGTGTGAGTGAATGGGTAAAATGTGAGTAACAAATTGTAAAGCGCTTTGGATAAAAGTGCTATATAAATGCAACCATTTACCATTAGCTTGGTAACATGCACTATACTAGGCTATACAAAAGCATTAGCAACATTAACGATCTAACAAAGCTGTTGGACTTTGCTGCTTTTTTGTTTCATTGTGGCTCTTTAACTAAAACTTTAGCTAGCCTTAGCTAGCTCCAGGAGCTATTAAGATCTATTTTCACCTTGATTAGTCCAGTAAACAGTGTGCAGCAGGAAAGGCAGCGTGGCAGAATGGGCCAATCAAAGTCATTGGGGTGGGACTGATCTCTTGAACTGGCCAGGCTTGAGACAGATGACATAAACCTGGTTACACAATACGAATTGGCTGTTATGTTTATGCAAATATTGAAATTTAATTAAACATTCTAATGTTTTTATACAATAACATGGAACACTTTTATTTTGAGATTCATGATAGTGAGAGCAGGTCCTGTTATTTAATAGTCTTGCTTTTATTATGAACATACAATTGAATTTTCCATTTTAAAATGTTTTTTTGTGTATGCCGTCAATTATAGTTCTAAGAAAGAAAATTGGAATCGGCAGGTCAGGCTTTAAAAATAATCGGAAATCAGAATTGGCAGAGAAAATTGCAATCGGTGCACCTCTATAGCTACAAGATACACATTTCTCTCGCTCAAACTTCTCGGCCCAGTCAGTCTGAGTCACTCAATTCTCATTTCCCAACTCTCTAGGCACTCCGATCGCTGAAGGGCATGGCGCAAGTTATTAACCCGGAAAGACAGCTGCTAAGCAGGAGGCCTTTTTTTCCAATTATGTATATTTTTGTATTTAATTGAATTTATTTATCTATTTTTATTTATTTTTGTACGGCTCAGGAGAGAACAGATATTAACAATAGAATATGTGAGTGATTACATAGGAGGGTGGGGGGGGGGGTGGCTGGGATATATGAGTTGTGGTGGTGTTTTCATTCCGCCTCTTTAAAACGTTGACTGCACCAGGGGGGCACCAGGAATGTGCGGCGTGAAGAATTGATCCACGTTGGACATGAAAGCATGACGTGCGGCATGTGGCAGGGTTCTAATTAATTTGGACAGATAAAGAGAGGATGAAAGGCCACGAGAGGGAATGAGAATGGGGAGAGGAGGGTGTTTGAATGTTTGAATTCAACGTTTGACATAGTCAACGGCATTCGAGCAGGTGGGAGAGAGGAACGCGTGAGAGACAGGCTTTGATATTGGACGAAAGTGTTCCCTCGAAATACTGCACAGAGGAATAGCCATCAGAGGCGGCACTGGGGAAAATCGTAAGAAAGAAAAAAAAAATCCCTTTTTTTTCCACATCCATTTGAATGCCTGTCATCAATTATGCCGATTCAAACTGCTGAGAGTGTTTTCTGCCGCCTGTGGTCTGATGAGAGGGAACACAAGAAAACTACTAACGAGATAATATGTCTCTCTGCTGGTCAACATATTGGTGGGACTTCTGCTCTGTCACTCAAGAGAGGAGAAAGAACAAAGGGAGGTAAGGGAGTGTGATAACTGTAATATTCATGCCTTGAATATGTCAATTTATGACAGGCGCGCTAGGCGCTTCGTTTTCGTTTTTGAGGACTGCATACTTTCTTTGCAAACCAAAATAACATACTTTATACTTATAGCACATGCATGAGCCTGGTCTCTTTTGAAAGATGACATTCTGAAGTTTCTGATTCCAGAAACAAAATTCACTTTTAGTTCTAACGTAACAGAAGTAGTATTTCCCCAGAAGGTGGTATGGCTTACAAATCCAGACGGAGCCATAGCCTGAAGCCTTATGTAGTACATATCCAAATGTCATAAAGATCCATTCAAAAATGAGTGATTTGGAGTGATTTTGGTAAACTGTGTACAAAGAAAAACTCAGTTTTCTCATAGACTTCAATTCATTTGGCTTCCTGTTAAAGAATTTAGTTGTTCACCTAGATCCCCGATTCACAAATCCCCACATGGGGTATAATTGGAAGCCACACTCATTGGCTACAACGATCCACAATCATTTTCGAGATCGGATCTACATTGATGGAACTACTGCAGCCTGAGTCGGGAGTGGTATTTTGCGCAATACCGTGTACGTTGCACAAGCCTCAAATACTGTCATGTAACTCGAGAACTGCTGAATGGATTTTGTCGCTATCGACAGGCAACAAATAAGCCTTCAATTTGATATTGTATTACAAAATATGCACACCCGAGCCACTAGGGGTCGCCAAAGTGCCGGTTGCAAAAAGTCCGAAAAACGTCCCATATGCGGGTCGGCGCATGCTAACCACACATGGGGTCCTGATGGTCAGTTGGTTACTAGCATACGCTAGAACCACACTCGTTATGCCGACGCTGAATAAAGATGACAACTTACTCGTCCTGTCCTTAATTATTATTTATATCAAGCATACATACGACAATATTGATTGCATGTCTTTAGATTGTCCACCTCGAGGCCCAGAGCATACATATCTATTAACGCTTTTTCACCAGAATTTCAACTGCCTCAGTTTGACCCCAGTGAATTAGACAAAGAAAGGATGGACTTTAATATGTAAATGTGATGGTGGGCACTACAGTAGGTACTAGCAGGCACTTCCTGCTCTGCACCTGTCCTCCGACAGCCTCGAACCGTCAACCCTCTACTCACCAGCACCAGATGATCACGTACGTATGTTAAACACCACAGCCTTCTTCATTCCTCCACCCGAAAAGGATCCAATGCAGGTGGCGAAGTATGGGTATTCTGGCATTTGGGCCGTGTTTATAGGGTAGCACGTTTGTCCAAAACCAGGGTTGTTACTGAGAGTTAGGTTGTATCTTCACAGTGCAGCCATTTTGATTGTGCACTAAGTATTTAAAAAGGAACTATCTTACTATTTCTTTCACTATTTGGGCAAGTTTACACAATTCCTGTGAGTCTATGGAACACATCTGTAAGGTTTTTTAAAAAAATGCATTGTTTTGTATTTCTAATCAAGTACTCTAGAGCTGCATTTTTCCACTTCAAGATTCCAAGCTGTTTTTGGCTGGGCTCCGCCCATACTCGCAATGCGCTTTGAGTGACAGTCGCCAACCTGCACTATAGCAAATAGCTCCGCCCATACTACTCTATATACGTTACATCCAGGAACTTACATCCAAACAGCCTGTTTGAAAATACTAGAATCCATAGAGTCTGGTGAAAACGCACCTTATGTTATGGATGGATCATCACCGTTTGTCCTCTTCCTCTTCATAATAATATTCAATAGTTTGCTCTAGACGTTCACCCAGCTGTAGTCTGGGGAGCTCTCAACTCGGCAACAAATAATGTTACCTCCTCGGCCGGTGTTGTGCCGAATTCGGACTCCCTGCCAGAATCCGACTCCCCCTCGCGTGAACGCGCATACACTATCAGATTTCTGTCATAAAACGATAAAGCGGACAGAAATGCGGGAACGTTTTGATTATATTTAAAAGGCTTTGACATTGTAAAACGAAATAAGTGGAGTTTCGAAGCTGTAAGATGAACAAGTCATAGGAACACCCACGATATGGTGTTCTTCCCCCTTCCTACTGTATAAGAAAGAATAAAAAACGCATTGCAAGGAGAACAGAGGTTATTTGTTGAGTTTATGTGTACAAAACCGACAGAAATCTGATAGTGTATGCGCCAATAATAACAGTTTACTTTATTGAAGAGAATATGTGTTCCAATCTTACACACTGATTTTCTGACTTTGGAACACAAAATGATGGGATTTAACTACCGTAAATCCTCTAATAGTGGAGGGTACTCGAATAAAGGACGGGCCTCTTATATAAGCCGGGGGTTTGATACATGGAGACAAATACAGGCCGGCTTCCAATGTAAGGTCGCAAAAAAAAGTTAATTTTTATTTTTCGTGCCGTGATATAGAATGAGATAAACGGCACTTTTAACCTATTGCTAAACTAACGTATTGATGATAATATACATTCTACATGCTTTTGTGACATGTTAGTGATGTTAATACTTGAATACGTTTGATTTTAAAATCGCAATTTTTTTGCATCACTCTGAAAAATATGGATTTACTGTATGACCAGATGCCATTTTGGGACCGGATCCGGTCCCGTCAGGTGGAACAGGTTGTTAAATAGTTTTTCTTGTTGTGGGACCGCACTTTGAACTAATTCGGTAGAATGCCCCATATATAAAAAGTGTACTGCACATTCATGCACAATCACATGGATGTGGTTACCTGGGATTGATGTGTTTTAGAGACTGTTTCCAGCCATATTTTGTTTGCTATTCACACAGCTTGAGATTAAACACTCGGCAGTGGGGACATCTCTCTGACTGATCAGCCTTTGATTTTCAACATTAGCTTGGTAACATGCACTTCTTACACTTATGTAAGTAACAAGCTTGTTTTGATCTAATAACTCAGTAAGATATTACAGATATTACAGCTTTCATTTGCAGGCTTTAATGCCAGACACGTTCTCTTCAGAAAAAAGTACAAAAGCCTATGTAATGCCCCCTCCAAAAAATTACACTCCTCCACATACAAATTTATTTGGAATAACAAACCACCACGTATAAAAAGATCCACAGCACAGAGAAACAAAGCAGACGGTGGTATGGCATTTCCAGATTTTTTTCACTATTTTAAGGCGTACACTTTAAGACCACTGACAACATGGTTTGATCCCCAAGCATTAGTATCCTGGAGAAATTTTGAAGAAAATATAGTAGCTCCACATAGACTGAAGGACATAGCATACACCAAATTATCAATTAAGCAATGCGAACGGAAATCTGGCCCCATAATCACTCATGCGATCCGGATATGGCGTGAAACACAAAAAAAAATATTCTAACCCACATAAATGGCATAATCATACTCCCTTATTCAATAACAATGCACTCTTGATTGGAAAACAACCTATACGATTCCCTATATGGGAAAAGCAAGGCATACACTCATTAGGAGATGTTTTCAACAAACAGGGTTTTTGTAGCTATGAAGAAATACGCAAAAAAATGTATCTCACCGATTCCACATATTATCTTTACGCACAGTTATTGTTATGTTTGAAGGCTCACGGTGTTCCATTAAGGATACCAATTGTACACCACAGATACCACAAATTCTTCTATGAAAGAGAGACATCGAGAGGTTTTGTTTCAGATTTTTATCATCAATTACTAACGTCCTCGTATGAAACCCTCCACCTAGACTCAGTCTGGAGGAAGGATATACCAGACCTGGAAAAAGATTTTGATTGGCAAGAAGCCTGGGCAAATGTTCGATTTACATCAAGGAACCCGGACCATCAACAAATCAATCTTAACTATATTCACAGGACATACTTGACTCCTATAAGACTGAACAGAATGGGTTTTAAACAAGACTCCAAATGTTCCTTATGTACAAATGGGGACGAGGGGACATTTATGCACATGTACTGGGACTGCCCACCAGTTAAGATATTCTGGAAAAAAGTGACCCAGCAATTATCAAATCTCTTAACTCTGAATATACCTGTACACCCCTCTGTATTACTGCTGAATGATGTTTTTGAGTGTGCAGTACATCCACAGCTAAAGAGATTGGTTTTATCGGGTATCACAGTGGCTAAAAAGCTGATAGCATCACGATGGTTTCAACCGGAAAAAATTTGCCGGAAGGTCTGGATTCTTACATATCTCGATGTGATTTATCAAGAAATATCTACAGCAAGAATTTTGGGTCTCAATGAATCCAAAATGACAATGTGGTTAGAAGTGGTGGAGAGAATAAAAGCTAGCATATAATGGTAGTGTCTGGTTAGGAGCGAGGGATAATGGATGGATTATCCAATGGGGGGTCCGGGAGGGGGGGGGGGGGTATGAGCTAGAGCATATGTGTGTAGGGTATTAGATAGCAGGTATTAGGGGTATATCCTGTATAAGACATTTAACTAATTGGTGATTTCATTGGATGTGCACTGTTAATTAATGCTTGTATATCTTATCGTGTGTTGTCATGTTTGTTTATATGTTTGTTTAAAAAATTATAAAAAAATTAAATACAAAAAGCCTATGTAATGACCATGTCAAATGAATGGGCTGCGGCTATTGATTTAGAACATTTATGGTATGTATTAGATTCTGTCAGATTCTGTGTTGTTAACGGCTTTCTTTGTGAGAAATCCTTGGGGATTGCCGTCACTTCGATTCTACAGACATCCACGGAATTAAATAATTTGAATGATAAAAAAATACGACTGCATTTGGCGTGCACCCGAGTTTATAACAGCCGTCTTTGGGAGAAGTCCTTGGGGATTGCCGTCACTTTGATCCTACAGACATCCACGGAATTAAATAATTATAATGATAATAAATACGAAAATATTTGTATCATTAGCAATTATGTTTTATATTTATAGTCATGACTCAACGAACTATGTCAGAGAAACGGCTTGGTGATGATGATAAGGCAGATGCGCACACACACACAGCTGTGCAAAGGTACTTTAAGTACTTGTTCGAGAATGAGGACCATTGTTGGCACATGTAGGCCTACAGACAAATCAGTGTTGAATTCAGAAGTGTGGTGTGTTGTTGATGTTTTTCTATTGGTTGAAACAACATTTGGTAGTGAATGTTGAAAACCTGGACATATTAGTGCTTTACAGATATTTGTCGAGACTTTGTCGAGGCACAAGGGACAATCCTGGACAAACCGAGAGACGTGGTCACTGGTCACCGTAGAGAGACAGGCACTTTGCGTAAGACCAGTCCAATATGAGAATGCACCGTGTGTCCTTGTTTTATATTTAGCTCCTTACTTTGCCATCCTGCCAGGTGCTTCTGGCTGTACTACCTTCACAATGAGATACTGACATTACTTCCCTGTTTTTTTTTGTATGTTGTTATTATTATTTTAGTTGCTGAACTTCAAAACAACGCTAATAGACTAGAGACTTTTGCAGCCTGACTTTTTCTTTCCATTTAACATTCATGGACCTCGAAGGCTCACATATTCCTTTCTAGATGCCGTGTGATGTGCACACAAAAGTGGAAATGAAAAAGTGATAAGCTGGCAATGTCCCTGCTGCTTAGAAACACGGCATATAGCAACAAGGAAAGACGAAATTACCTACCTGGGTTCCATCCTAGAGGCAAATCTTTCCTGTGACAAAATGGCATCCAATGTAATAAAAAAAGTCAACCAACGAACTAGATTCTTGTACCGGATCTCCTCTCTGGTAAACAAGAATACCCTGAAGACTCTGGCAGGAGCACTCATTCAAGGGTACTATGACTATGCGTGCACCTCATGGTACCAAAGCACCTCAAAGGCGCTTAAAACAAAATTACAAACATCACAAAACAAACTGGTCAGACTACTACTTGACCTGAACCCCAGAACCCACCTCACCCCTGCCCACTTTGCCAACCTAGGATGGCTTAGAGTAGACGACAGAGTACAGCAACTTGCAATGGGCCTGGTCTACAAGATACACTATACGACCGGGGTGCCCATGTACATGTCAAAATACTTCCCAAAGGTCAGTGAATACCACAACCACTACACCAGAGGAAGCTCAACAAATCATGTTAAACCCAGATTCGGCTCAAACAAGGGACTAAACACGTTTCGCAATTATGCCACAACAATGTGGAACGCCCTACCCAAAGCTGTAAAGGAATGTGAATCCCTGCCCACATTCAAAACCGCTCTTAAAGAGCACCTACGGGAGGCTGCAATTCGAAACTGGCCACCGTAAATGCCCAAAACCCCCACCACCTCCTAATAGACAGTCTCCTCACCACCGCATGTATATATTCCCTCCCCGCCGTATGTATATTTCCCTCCCACCCACCCACCCCCTCCTAATGTACAGTCCCCTCCCCATCATATGTATATACTCTGTCAGGATCTAGGGGTAACAGTACTGTATATTTGAATACCGTTATGTCACAAATGTATCAGTACTAAATACCTATATGTCCCTATGCCATAAATGTCATGTATGTTGTGTATGTCATAAATGTCTATATGAATTGAAAATGGGGGACCCTGATGGAAACAAGACAAACGTCTTTCTCAGGTCTGCATCCCCTTAATAATTGTATGTATTGAGCCGTACTGTATTGTACCCATTCTGCAATCTGTTAAATAAAGTTTTCATTCATTCATTCATTCATTCATTCATTCATTCATTCATTCATTCATTCATTCATTCATTCATTCAACATAAATAAGGGTTGGGTTGGGGGGCGAAACACAGGAGTGTAATATGCTTAATGTATATGTCTGTGGGGATAGTGTGCACAGAGGGTCACTGATCCACAGACATGCACCTCCTGAATAATGTATCCATGTGCAGCAGATGCTGCAGAAGCGTGATTTTACTTGATTATTTTAAGAAAAGGGTCACAGTTCTTCAGTCCAGTATTGTCACAGAAATGACAGAGCCCACTAAAAGAGAATAATAATAATAATAATAATAATAATAATAATAATAATAATAATAATAATAATAATAATAATAATAATAATAATAATAATAATAATAATAATAATAATAATAATAATAATAATAATAATAATAATAATAATAATAATAATAATAATAATAATAATAATAATAATAATAATAATAATAATAATAATAAATTAATAATAATAATAAATTAATAATAATAATAATAATAATAATAATAATAATAATAATAATAATAATAATAATAATAATAATAATAATAATAATAATAATAATAATAATAATAATAATAATAATAATAATAATAATAATGAATAACTGTATTTGTATGGCACCTTTCATACAATAATTGCAGCCCAAAGTGCTTCACAGCAGTGATGTAGACATAGGCATAAAATTGGCATAATTATAGACAGGCATACAATGAGCAGAGAATTGATATTAAAACCTGGAAACATTTGAATAGATTTTCTAGAAAAAGATATATTGTAATATATTTGACATTACAATCTATAAAGACTATATAAGACAAAATAAAAGCAACGCATAAAGTGCAGACATTGAGCAGAAAAATAGACAGCATAAGAGCAGTGCAATAAAAATAGTGCAATAGTGCAGTGCAATAAAATAGTTATCATCTACAGTACAACAATCACAGTCTGGATGCAGTCCAAGCAGCAAAGTGTATTAAAAGGCTAAGGTGAAGAAGCATGCTTTAAATGCAGTGGTGGGGAAAACATAATTTCACGTCATACCGTTTCCCCCATGGAGCGCAGGGGCAGCCGGCGTGGGCTATGCATGGCAAATCGTAGTCGCTCACTCACTCAGTCACCGATTGATCTGCAAGGGGGCGCTTTGTCGGACATATGCGCAGGTAGCGCCGTGGGTTTGCACGGTTTCGTGCTTGTTTTCTTTGATTGTTGTTTCCTCTTCTACATTAAAATGCAGGGAACTGGTGTTGCTACGTACAAGGCATCATGCTCTGCATAACCTCACACTATTATGAAAGATCTGCACGTGTGTGGTGTAGCGAGCAGAATGCGCAGGTGCACGTCTAGACAAAGAAAGCTCCACTGTGGAAGAGAGACAATAGGGGAAGATGAATGATAAATGCACGTGGAAGGAGCCAGAGGGAGAAAATACCTTAAATAAGTTACATTACATTTACAATTTAACATTTTGTCATTTAGCTGACGCTTCTATCCAAAGCGACTTACAAGTTCTGTACGACAAGTCAGCAGGGAGGGTACGATTATAACAACTGAGTAACAATGTTCATCAAACAGTGCTGAAACTTGCAGTGATGATGGTAGTAAAGACATAGTATAGTCGGAAGCGTGCATGAAAGTATAAGACCATAAGACCATAAGAAGTGTGTTTTTAGTCGACGGCGAAAGATTGATTGGGGTTCGGCTGTCCTAACTGTGATGGGAAGTTCGTTCCACCATTGTGGAGCGAGGACCGATAATAGGCGTCTTCTCGGCTTCTTAGACAGGCAGCATTGACAGCAGTTTCAGCAAGGGTGTTCAACCTACCAGTTTTGTCATTACAATTATGGACTAAACTGTCGACCTGTCCTTAGCTCTTCGATGAAATGGTACGTTAAGAGTGTTGGACTCATTAGCCCTGTTTCCCCACTCGCCAATGCTGTCAATCGGCAGAGTCCTTTCTCAGCACAATCCATGCTGTGCTTTATACTGGTCTCCAGCAGCCCTCGCTAGTTAGCCACAAAACCAATACAAAGTCAATGGGCTCCAGTTTGTGCCTAAAATAAACAACAAAACCTGTGCGCCGTGGAGTAGGATTCCAAGTGTATTTCAGGGCTTCTAGAAACTGGAAGCGTGGACTTTTGTGAGAATAGCGTCACCATGAGGCCAAATGACTCACAGGGCTCCTCGCAAATCTAAGCGCTTCCAAGTAACACATCACTCCCTTTTTTCTATGTGTTTTTGCTGTATGTGAAATTCGGTTGGATCCGGCTGTCATACAGTTTGGCTAATTAGGCCATTTAACACATTGTGTGCCATAAACGATGCGATCACTTGGAATTATTGTTTTGGCATACCTTCTGGCTAAGGTAAGGTACATTATATGTCTATTTTACCTAATCTGAAACATGTTTTTCTAACGATAACAGTTCTGTGTTTCAACGGACGAAAAACATGCTTGGCAAACGCTACATATACATATATACAAGTCATATACCTTTGATATGGGAGTATTCAGGGTTTCAGGGGATCACCCAGAACGGTTTGGGCTTATTGCACATAAAAATTGCACTTGGAAATGTGCGATGTTTAGCGTGTAATAAACTACAAACTACAGTGTGTGGAAACAAACTATTATTCCCATGCTGGACTACAAGTAATATTTGTCGAAATGGGCCACACCATGTCTCTACAGCTATAATACAGAACACAAACACAGCTTCGCAAAAATAGTGCAACGACCAAGGAAACGACTAGAAAGGCTGGCATTCTAAAGGTAAATTAACCAAACAGTGCAGCACTCAAAGTGTTAAAGATGTTGGTCCCTAGATGCCATACAGCAATTTTCAAGAGAATCAGCAACAATAGCAGCAACAGCCCAATAGTATGTCCAGACACAATGCAAAGAGAAATAGTCTCGCTTTACTCACGTCAGTTTGACAGCTGATGACTAGCGAAACTGAGTAAAGACATGCTAGAGACATGCTAGAGAGACATGCTAACCTCTACATTTACATTTAGTAATTTAGCTGGCGCTTTTATCCAAAGCGACTTACAAGTTCTGTACGACAAGTCATCAGGAAGGGCACAACTCTATCAGCTGAGTAACAATGTTCATCAATGACAGGCAGCTCTAATCGGACGGGCCGGCTGCGAGGGCCACTCTGCCCTTGTCTGCCGGCTTCGGGCTGCGTGTTTCCCGATCAACCAATACATTGTTGGAAAGGTAAATTTGACACCATTTGATCGACACCATACTCAACCTATTGCATGCTTCCAGTCTCGGGTTACATGACCAAACAACCGACAAGCGTAATTTGACAAGACATTCTGACAAGTAACCACGTCCGGTTTGGCCTGGTCCTGAACGGACCAGTCACCTCTGAAGGTGAAAATGATTGACCGCCTTTGTAGCCAATGCAATTCCTTTCAAAAGAGACCAGACTCATGCATGTGCTATAAGTGGTTCAAGAATAAATCGCAAATTACTTTGGGTATGCAATCGTCAGGCGTGTTATGTAAAACTAGCCCCATTTTTCCCTGATCAATAAGGGGTTCATCTTCACAGAGGCCTTGTCGACATTTACAAAAACCAGAGCATTTCTAAATGTAACATATTCAATATCTACAGGCTACAGAGCATCCACAGCATTCTATTTCATGTTGATTGTGAAGATATACTACCTGGCTTCATCACGCCTGGCGAATTTCTCACTCAAACATTTTCAAATCGAGCGAACGCTGTTCACACAGATGTTCACACCGCTGTTCACCTCTTCCTTTCAATTGCCTTTGTATGCATTCCTCTTTTGAGTTGTATTTGAACATACAGTGAGATGATTTTGAATCCAGTATGTGTGCTGTCCATGAGGAGCAGCATCCCTATGTGTCATCTCTGTGACTGTAAGACTAGCACTGTCTATGTTTTTGAGTTTGCAGTGAATCCACAGCTAAAGAGATTGGTTTTATCTGGTATCACAGTAGCCAAAAAGCTGATCGCATCACGCTGGTTTCAACCGGAAAAATTTGCCGTAAAGTTTGGTTTCTTACATATCTCGATGTAATTTACCATGAAATATCTACAGCAAGAATTCTGGGTCTCAATGAATCCAAAATGTCAATGTGGTTAGAAGTGGTGGAGAGAATAAAAGCTAGCTTATAATGGTAGTGTCTGGTTAGGTGCAAGGGATAGTGGAGGTACTTCTCAAGGTGGGGTCCGGGAGGGGGGGGTTCGAGCTGAGCATATGTGTGTAGGTTTTTTAGATAACAGGTATTAGGGGTATATCTTATATAAGACAACTAACTAAAATGTGATCGCATTGGATGTGCCCTGACAATTAATGCTTGTATATCTAATCGTGTGTTGTCATGTTTGTTTATATGTTTGTTTAAAAAATAATAAAAAAAAAAAAAAAAAAAAAAAAAAAGACTAGCACTGTCTTAACTGTACTCTACTAGTACAGTAACATCCTCAATAAGATCCAATATGTCCAAAACTCTGCTGCCTGCATGCGCACCTCCAACCGCCGCTCTAACCACATCACCCCTGTCCTCCCCGACCTCCATTGGCTCCCGAGCCAACACCCTACTGTCCTTTAAAACAGCCCTCAAAACCCACCTTTTCACTCTTGCTTTTGACCTATGATTGTTTTGTTTTGTTGGTCTTTCTGTTTTTAACCTACACTGTAAAGTGTCTTTGAGCACTGTGAATTATTTATTTTAAATAAAATGACTGTATTACTTACAGGAAATATGCGAATAAATTTTTTTAGAGTATGGCCTGATGGTCATGGGGTCACCAAAATCGATAGGTGTCAATTCGGCCATTACTTTTCGAGATATTGTTCACAGACAGACAGACAAACAAAAAAACAGACAAACAGGGATGAAAACATGAGCTCCTTGGTGGAGCTAATAATCCCATAAATAACCAAACACACTTCTATAGCACTTCAATAGCATATCGGATCCAATCTATCTGGTGTTCCAAATCATGTAGGCTCCAGACAATCTGTCTGGAAAACAGACAAAGTCTGTTTTCAAACAATAAATGATGTATTGAGCCACAGTCTCTGACAATAGGCTTGAGTAGATTGTAATGAACCAAAGGAGAATATCAATGATATTTATTTTTTCTATTCTTTTTTTGTATCTTTGACGGTGAATAACACCATCAAATTTAACAGACATGAAGAATTGCCACTGAGCCCATTCAGGACCTTCTTGATATCACGTGTACAAATAATCTAAGCAAATGTGTAACTGAGGGGTACAATTCCCTGACTGTATTGATAAGTATGGTATTATTAAACCACTACCTCTTGTACTTTAACTTCTGGCCATCCAGTACATGATATAGATATGATGAACACTTTCCCACCTGATGAAACGAAGTCCACACAAATGTACAAATCGAATATTTTATATAGCAAAGTGTATATACAACGTTCACTTGATGACATTTATGATTTGAAATGCACTTGTATGGCAAATGAGTATTCGTAGGTAAATCAACATTGAATGTCCAATCTCTGGTTACGCAGGGAGTAAGTATACAACCCGGTTCTTTAGGGAACTATAGCGATGGTACTTAAATGATTATAGCTGGATACACTAAGGGGGGGGGGGGTCCCGCTGGTTGTAAGACAGTAGGAGGGGGGGTTAGAAGAGCCGCTGGCGGTATCCCATCTGGCCGACGATTTCTTGGGAGAATTCAGAGTCCTGAACACGATGCCCACAGAACCTCGGTCCGCAGATGAATACAGCTGGGCCCTCTGGTGGACGGTAGCTGCCGGTCCACAACGGAGAGACGTGAGGCGACCTCACTGGTGTAGAGCGCCGTCTCACCTGGGCTCCTCTCCGGGGGGTAGTTCCAACACTCAGCAGTGTTGGCCGTTATCCATGGAATAATCAAAGCACCCAAAGCATGTAGATAATCCAAGCCGTGGAAGGCTCGCCGTCGTCCGGGTAAAGTAATCCAATGTACAGGTCCACTCGTCCTGGCCCGGAGCTCCTCGGATGCAAGCACCACAAGTGGTCTGCCCAGCCTGGTTAAGACTCCAGATAACGTCAGGAACGATGGGGGTGCTGCTCACTTTATAACTCTAACCGAACGATGCACCATACATAATAGACTATTATTAGCTTAATAGAAATACGTCCAACTCGACGGTATAGTGCCAAACTATGACAATTCAACTATTAATCCACACGATATCTCAATGCCTATTCTGAGGCCAAGTAGGCCTTACTGCACCACACGTGCGTCGTGGGTGAGGCTTCGCGTCTGTTACTCGGTTGGAGGGTAAAGAACTAATGGACTAAAAAAAAGTTCTACTTTACTTGCGCCATATATATATGCGCTGTGAACAAATAGTACCATTCGTATTTCGCCAGACGTATTCCTATGCGGAACCGGGCTTGCCACGACATGTTGGTCGGCACGATTGAACTTGAACCTAGGGGTATGGCTGCTGGCGCCAGGTTCTCGTCCAATGGTAGAATGAAACTATTATGGGCTGTTTAGTAGACTAAAGGGATATTCAGTGCATATTGTACAAGGAATATACAGGGGATATCAAACGATATACAAATACTATTAAATATATATCCATAAATAAATATATATATTCGGTTTAATCTGATCCTTCACAACAGCCGCCCCCTAATTAGTCCCACCTAATTAGCTAAGCAGAGACAGATTAACCGCACTGTCTACCACTCAAGGTCCGCTGTAAGGGTCAGTCAACTCACAAAGTCATGGGGTCATGGTCATCATCGATAGTATCTGGGAGTCGGGGCAGTTCTATTAGCCTCGCCACGGGTCGTGTGTAAGTTCGCCCTTGGACGAGTACTTCAGCTGCTCGGACCTTGCCATCGGCACCGGTGATCACTTTGCTTACGCGGCCAGCCGGCCACATAGCTCTGGGTAGTGACTGGTCGATAATCATGACGACTGTTCCTTCTGTCAAATTGTCTCTCTCTTTTACCCACTTCTGGCGGGTCTGTAGAGACGGTAGGTAGTGGAGTAGGAAGCTGCTCCAAAACTTGTCAGCTAGTACTTGACTGTACCTCCACATTCTTCGGCCGTTCGCTTCTTCAGGCCTGTACATTGTCTGGGGTAGCGCGGGGTCCAGCCGCCCCATTAAGAGTGTGTTGGGGGTGACTGGGTCGACATCTGCTACATCACTGGAGACGTAACCGAGGGGTTTTGAGTTCAATACTCCCTCGATCTCCGTGAGGACTGTCATTAGGACTTCCTCCGCCACAGTCTGGGCCCCAAGCACGGCGTACAGGGCTGTCTTTATAGAACGTACTTCTCGTTCCCAGGTTCCACCGAAGTGGGGTGCGTTCGGGGGATTAAACTGGAGGTCAATCTGGGATGGAGCTAGGTGGGTCTTAAGTTCTGGGCCCATAGCTTGGAAGCTCTCTCTCAGCTCTCTTTCTCCGCCTTTGAAGTTTGTCCCGTGATCAGACAACAATGTAGACGGTTTTCCTTTCCGTGATGTGAATCTTCGGAAGGCCATAAGGAATGAGTCTGTGCTCATGGTCGGAAGGAGCTCGATATGTATCGCTCTGGTGGTCATGCATTTGAATACAATACCCCACCGCTTCTCGGTTCCTCTTCCTCTCTTTATATACAACGGGCCAAAACAGTCCATGCCTGTGGAGTGGAATGGCTTGTCGCCGAGTCGGAGGCGACAGGGGGGTAAGTCAGCCATCCGTGGTATGCTGGGCTGCGCGCGCCACTTTCGGCAGTCTAGACAGGTTCGCTGGAAGCGTCGCACCGCTTCTCTTCCTTGAAGTATCCAATAGCGACGTCTGATCTCCGCGAAGACTCTCTCTGCTCCTGCGTGGTGTACATCCTCGTCGTATTTCTTTATGATCAGCTCTGTGACCTTGTGTCGGCTGTTCAAGACTATCGGGTACTTAATGTCATCCGGTAGATCGGGGGCTCTCCGCAGGCGACCACCCACTCTGATGAGATTATGGGCGTCACTCTCGGGTGCCAGGTGGAGCAGTCTGCTGTCTGATGGGACGGGCTTTCCTCCCTGTAGACAGTCTAGCTCATCGGGGAACGAGTCTCTCTGGGCTCGTTGTAGTAGAAGAAGTTCTGCTTCTTCGTAGTCAGCTGCTGAAATGTCAGTGGTGGACTGAATCTCTGGGTGGTGCCACAGGAATGTCTTTTGCTGCGCACTCTCTAGGGTAATGCAGTCATCTATGTTGGGGTCTGTGGAGGCGACTGTGCTCAGTCCACAGAACATAGGTTTCTTGTTCTCAGCCTCCTCGTTACTTGCTTCCCGTGGGGTGGGCGTAGGCCACTCTTCTTCCGGGAGCTTGAGGAATTCTGGTCCGTCACTGTAGAGGTTGCGACGGGTGAGGTCATACAGAGACATTCCCCGGGTGATGACGTCAGCTGGGTTGTGTTTGGTGTCCACATACCGCCAGCTCGCTGCTTCTGTTAACTCTTGAATCTCGGTGACTCTGACTCCCACGAAGACTTTGTATCTGCATGAATCAGACTTGATCCATGTGAGTACTGTCGTGGAATCTGACCACAAGATTGTTCTGTGCACCGGAATGGTGAGTTCACGTTGGATTAACGTGGCTAGATGCGCTCCTGCTAGGGCTGCTCAGAGCTCTAGACGCGGGATAGATTGTTGCTTTCGTGGGGCTATTCTTGAGCGAGCCAGGATGAAAGCAGTGTGTATCTTTCCTCCCTTCTCTTGGGCACGCAAGTAGGCCACCGATCCATAGGCTACTTCGGAGGCGTCGCTGAAGACGTGTAGATCAATCTTGCATGTCTCTGGCCTCACTGTGGATGGGAAGTAGCTGCGGCGTATATTGACGCCTGGGAGTGAGCGGAGTTCCGTCTCCCACTCTCTCCATGTTGAGGCAAGGTGTGCGGGTATGGGGTCGTCCCAGCCCTGGTCCTTGTCCCATAGTGCTCGTACAATCATCTTTGCCCTGGTGGTGTAAGGTAGAATACATCCCAACGGGTCATATTGTCTGGCGAGTGTTCTGTACACACTCCGTCTGGTGGTCGGTGTCGCCGTCGACCTTCCCTGCTCTGGAGTCAGGGGTTTGTGTCTATAGTGGAGCGAGTCTGTTTTGAAGCGCCAGACTAGTCCTAGTGTCATTTCTTGGGCTTCTCCTGGGATGGTCGCCATCCAGGTCTCGCTGCTGGCAGCCTTGTCCGCGGGGGAGAGGCTGCGCAATACGTGCGGGTCACTGCTGGCCCACTGCCTGAGATCAAAGCCGCCTTTGATCAGGGAGGCGCGTAGCTTGATTAGGAGAGCCTCGGCTTCTTCTTGAGTCGAAACGCTTTGTAAACAGTTGTCCACGTAGAAACTGTTCTTCACACTGTGTCGGACCTCTTCATCTGCTGCTGGGTCCTCTGCGACGTGTTTCTGTAGTGCAAATGTAGCACAGCACGGGCTGCATGTGGTTCCGAAGGGGAGTACTTCCCACTGGTAGATGGCTGGGTTCTCATCTCCGATCCTCTCTCTCCATAGGAACCGCAGCAGGGGCTTGTCCTCCTCCACTAGTCTCACCTGCAGGAACATCCCTTTGATATCCCCGCTGATAGCCACCTTGTCCTGGCGGAAGCGCAGTAGCACGCCCAGTAGGGAGGGGCCGAGTGTGGGGCCGGGCAAGAGCTCTTTATTCAGATTTTGGGATCCGATCTGGTAGCTGCAGTTAAACACAATGCGATCCTTGCCGTTGTGATGGACCTTGTGGTGCGGCACGTACCATGATTCGGTCGTCTGATCGGCCTCTTTAATGTCAATCTTTGTCACGTGTCCCGCTGTGATTAGCTTCTCAATCTCAGCGCGGTACACACGCTCTTGAGCGGGGTCTTTGGCTAGGTGCCGCTCTGTGTTCAATAGATAGCGCTCCGTGGCGTCTTTCTTCGCGTGAAAGGTGGGCATTCCCTCTCGCCTCAGGAGTGGAGTTGCGTATCTCATCACTCCGCCGACTGTGACTCTCTTTGTCCCTTGCTCGAGTAGGTTGATGGCGTAAATGTCTTCTTTAGAACGAATATCTTTCTTTTCGTTCTTAAAGGGCATTGTCTCTAGTGTCCATAGCCTCTTGACATGCTGCAGGAGAGTGGTGTCTTCTTCTGTCGTTCTGGAGTGGAGGCAGCTAGTGGCTGCTGTTCGGTTGAGAGATTTAGCGAGGGGGCCTTGTAGTGTCCACCCTAGGCGGGTCTCGACTGCTGCAGGACAGCCTCGGGGTCCTGTATGGACCCGGTCAATCGGGACTATGAGTTCTGCATGGTCGGAGCCTATCAGCAGGGTCGGGGTAGCGCCGTCTATGAGCGGGATAGGTAGTTGACGCAGGTGCACATATTTATCCATCAACTTGGCGATGGGGTAGGTGTACTGCGATAGTCCTATTTCTTGGCTGGTGAAAGCATTTGTAATCCTATACCGTCGCTCTGGCTGCCCGTTTGCTGCGATAGTGAAGGAGACATGCTCGCCCTTTATCGTCTTTAAATCTCTTCTTATTGTCCGAATCGTCATTTGGTTCTCGCTCCCCCGCAGTCCCAGCTGGGCCGCAGCGGACGCGAGCAGAAGGGTCTTCTCTGACCCGTCATCAAGGACGGCGTAAGTGTCCATGACTTTATCTTGGTAGCTCAATGTCACACGGACTACCTTTAAGAGCACTTGGGCGCCGCTGCTGCTGGCGGGGTCAATGTACATGACACTTGCCTTGGTGCCGCTCGATGGTGCAGGTGAAGGCCGTCTTCTGTTACTGTCGTGTAGTATATCTAGATGGGCTCCGTCGCACCGACTGCACCTTTTCTTTAGGCGGCATTCGGCTGCCATGTGACTGCGCGCACATCGGTAACAGCGCCTGTTGGACTTTATCCATTGACTCACTTCTTCTGCATTCATCTTTGTGAACAGGTCACATTGTGACAGCCAGTGTTCTTTCTCACAGTAGGGGCACACCATCTTCCACTTCTCTTTTCTCGAGGGGGTACTGTGGCTCTTACTGCTCGGTACTGACTCTGATTGGTGCATGACAGTCACCGATCTTCTTCCATCATTTATTCTCCTGGGTCCCTCTCTGGAGCTTGGCGTGCTCCGCCCGAACGTATCCAGTCGTAAGCTGCTGACTTCTCTCGCCAGGAAGTCGGCTAGATCAAGGAGGGATGGTTCGGGGCCGTTAGGATCCCGGTAGTCTCTCTGCCGCCTAAAACGCTCTTGTCTTGCGGGTGGCAGCTTCTCCAAAATCCTCTCGACGTTAGAGTTGGCGTATAGCTCATGCATGCCCTTTTCCCGTTGCGCTCCCAGCATCCCTACCAGGGACTGCACTTTGATTGACAGGTCGTCTAATGAGCGATTGTCTGTTGCTGGGGGTAGGCGATCAATATGCCTTATCTCTTGGATTACGTAATCCCATATACGTCCATATCTCTGGTCCAGCGCTGCTAGGGCCGCGGTGTATGGGGTCGTAGAGGTGGCATAGGCTAGCGCTATATTGTGTGCTCGTGGTACTTTCAGGTGCTTCAGTAATATTGCATACTTGTGGCGTTCATCAGCGACATCCACCATCATTGTCTCTAAGCACATCCGGAGCTCCGTGTACTGTGCTCGATTCTCATAGGTGAAGTCTGGAAACGACGGCGTGGCAATGTATGACGCCGTGGATGGCTGATACATCGGCGAGCGTTGGGGGAGAGACCTCCTAGGCGAGTCCCCTCTTGCGCCTCTCTGTGGGCTGGTACCGACAGGGTACCATGGCCCGCTGGTCCAGGTGCTATTCCTCGGGGCTGGTCGTGCGTCGTGCTCACCCGTGAATAGAGTCGGGGGTCTGTAGCGCAGCGCCGCGGGGGTATAGCCTGGGCTGTACTGGACCTCCTGGTCCGGTGGAGTACTGTGCTGTCGTCGGGCTTGGTTCTCCTCCTCTCCCTCTTCTTCCTCTATCAGGTCTTCCAGATCCTGTAGTCGTTTATTTAGCTTCTCCGCAGTGTATGCCGCTCCTTCCTTGTAGCTGGGTCTCGCTTGGACCGGTCTGGGAAGGGGGTCTGCGGGGGGTATAGGCTTGGTCTGTTGGTCAAGTTCAGGGTCGCTTGCTCGGTTAGGAGACGCTGCCCTTGACTGTTGTCTCGACGAGTTCCTTGAACCCCTGGCGGAGGGAGAGGGTGTTGCCTTGAGGATCAGCTGCTCCATTAGCTGCGCTTGTAACTTGTCGCGCTCGACTTCGCGCTTGGTGAGATCTGCTTCTCTTTGGGCACCGGCAGCGGCGCGCTGGGCGTCGGCCCGGTCTCTTGCCATATTCTCTTCCGTCTGAAGGCGTCTCTTCTCCAGGCGTATGCGCTCTTCTTCGCTCCGTTGCTGTGCTTGGAGTCGATCGCGTTCGCCCTGAAGTCGATCGCGTTCACCCTGAAGTCGATCGCGTTCGGTAGAGGCTGTCAGGCTGACGAGGAACGCCTGTTGTAGCATCCTCTCCGCTTCGCTGGGGGAAGGCGGTTGTGGAGGTGAGCCGCTCCTGGGTGAGCCGCTCCTGGGTGTACTCGTTGGGGAGTCCTGGAGCTCTATTTCCTCTGCGCTCTCCTCCTCTTCTTCCGTGCAGAGTTCTCTCTCTGTAGGGTTGTCTTCCTCCCGGGGCTGGTCGGGGACTACTTCTTCGGTATTGGCGGGGGGTAAAGGCATGTCAGCTCCCTCCTGGTCCCCACCGTGAGCTTGGTCAGTTACATTAGAACCTACTAGGGCCTCTGTGGTCGGGGAAACCTGGTCGTTAAGGTCAGACATAATTTTACTTTCTACTTTTACCGCGTTTACCGTTTGTCGAAGGCTAGGTAGTTGACTGACAGTGTAATCCTCTAAGTACTGAGGTGGCTGTCGTCTGCGCTGCGGGCGTTCTACGTTAGGGGGACCGTTTCGTGGAGTGTTCATCATAGGCCATTTTAATATTAATAACACTATATTAATATTACACTAGTTACCATCCGGCTCGAAGGACCAATTGTAACTGAGGGGTACAATTCCCTGACTGTATTGATAAGTATGGTATTATTAAACCACTACCTCTTGTACTTTAACTTCTGGCCATCCAGTACATGATATAGATATGATGAACACTTTCCCACCTGATGAAACGAAGTCCACACAAATGTACAAATCGAATATTTTATATAGCAAAGGGTATATACAACGTTCACTTGATGACATTTATGATTTGAAATGCACTTGTATGGCAAATGAGTATTCGTAGGTAAATCAACATTGAATGTCCAATCTCTGGTTACGCAGGGAGTAAGTATACAACCCGGTTCTTTAGGGAACTATAGCGATGGTACTTAAATGATTATAGCTGGATACACTAAGGGGGGGGGGGGTCCCGCTGGTTGTAAGACAGTAGGAGGGGGGGTTAGAAGAGCCGCTGGCGGTATCCCATCTGGCCGACGATTTCTTGGGAGAATTCAGAGTCCTGAACACGATGCCCACAGAACCTCGGTCCGCAGATGAATACAGCTGGGCCCTCTGGTGGACGGTAGCTGCCGGTCCACAACGGAGAGACGTGAGGCGACCTCACTGGTGTAGAGCGCCGTCTCACCTGGGCTCCTCTCCGGGGGGTAGTTCCAACACTCAGCAGTGTTGGCCGTTATCCATGGAATAATCAAAGCACCCAAACAAAGCATGTAGATAATCCAAGCCGTGGAAGGCTCGCCGTCGTCCGGGTAAAGTAATCCAATGTACAGGTCCACTCGTCCTGGCCCGGAGCTCCTCGGATGCAAGCACCACAAGTGGTCTGCCCAGCCTGGTTAAGACTCCAGATAACGTCAGGAACGATGGGGGTGCTGCTCACTTTATAACTCTAACCGAACGATGCACCATACATAATAGACTATTATTAGCTTAATAGAAATACGTCCAACTCGACGGTATAGTGCCAAACTATGACAATTCAACTATTAATCCACACGATATCTCAATGCCTATTCTGAGGCCAAGTAGGCCTTACTGCACCACACGTGCGTCGTGGGTGAGGCTTCGCGTCTGTTACTCGGTTGGAGGGTAAAGAACTAATGGACTAAAAAAAAGTTCTACTTTACTTGCGCCATATATATATGCGCTGTGAACAAATAGTACCATTCGTATTTCGCCAGACGTATTCCTACGCGGAACCGGGCTTGCCACGACATGTTGGTCGGCACGATTGAACTTGAACCTAGGGGTATGGCTGCTGGCGCCAGGTTCTCGTCCAATGGTAGAATGAAACTATTATGGGCTGTTTAGTAGACTAAAGGGATATTCAGTGCATATTGTACAAGGAATATACAGGGGATATCAAACGATATACAAATACTATTAAATATATATCCATAAATAAATATATATATTCGGTTTAATCTGATCCTTCACAACAAAATGAATAAAAGGAAGATGATTAAACAAGATATTTTCTAGAGACAGTACTGAATTCTGCCATCCGGACACATGCAATTGGAAATATGATTATAGAATATAGAATATCAGGCCTATAAATGACCTTATTATGGCCAAGTCACACATCTATGGATCGGGCCAAATCTCCCTTTGAATGAACAAACAGTGAATGACATCTACTGTAAGTACAGTTACTTTTTTATAATATGTAAATACCTAAGTAAATGGAATATTGCTCCACTTCTACAAGGACCATTTGCATATTCTTGGTATCTAGGGACATCTATGGACCTCAGTGAATGTATTCCCAGTGTCAGAAATATTGTGTCTATTACTAGGCTTCCATACAGAATTTTGAACCTAGAACCCCATATAAATTTACAGGAAGTGTAGTTTTGAAAGATTCCAATGCTGATCGACAGCTAGCGATGTCTATTACAAAATGGCCGCAAAAAATACAATTCCCATGATTCAAGGTTTTACAAAATGGTTGCCTCTCGCGGAATATACAGACATTTCAAAGAGGAAAATCTATCTAAATAAATCAAATCAAAATCAAATCAAATCAAATTTATTTGTAAGGCCCAACAACACACGTTAATGTCCCCATGGGCCGTACACGTCTTCTTTAAACAAGTCAAGAAGAAACATAACAATAAGTCAAGAACAGAACAAGAACACCATAAGGTCCAACAAATTTAAAATAAATGCAAATAAATGAAAAGAATGCAAGCACTCCCAGACATACCCCACGCGAAGGTAAGGAAAAACTCACTAAAACCTGGAGGAGGAGAGAAACCTTAGAAGGGCCATTCAAGGGGGGATCTCCCTTCTTAGATGTCGGTGATAGTAGTGTTGCAGACTAACAGTTGGTAAGCATGCACTCAAGTGTGTAGTGAAACACAGATGAGTGCATGCAATAGCAACTGAACATTTTGAAAGAATAAAGATAGAGCTGATAGTGAATCTATTTGAGGCACAGGTGCGGCCTACAAATAACACTTTAACCTATTCCTAAACTAACGTATTGATGATAATATACATTATACATGCTGTTGTGACATGGTTAGTTTATACTTGAATACGTTTGAAATAAAAATTGCTACTTTTATAGAACAGTCTGAAAAATATTGATTTATGACAAGATGTAATTTCGGGACCGGTACAGGTCCCGTCGGGTAGAAGAGGTTAAGTTGCACTGTATAGATAATATTGATACACTATAAATAATGATCCTGTCAACATTGATTTGACTTTATTAGTTGTAGAGTAAAGTTATCAGTGGTTCAAAGAGAAAATGTGGGAAGGCAGTTTTTAAAATCATTGACCGCCACGCTGTTTTCCCATCTCTACTCAATGGCACCAGCTTTATTGACCATTTTCACGATGTTTGCGGACCCATCGTGTGTTCTGTATTATAGCTATGGAGACAATAGTATGGCTCATTTGACAGGCATTGTTTATAGTCCAACACTGACTAACCAGTTAATTTCTACATACTTTAGTTTGTGCGCTATTCCATGCGAAAACATCGCCCCTTTCCAAAATAATCCAGTATTTTTTTCTAGATCGCGAGATGACATGTTATATGCATATGCCCAAATCGTTCGGGTTGCTCGCCTGAAACTCCAAATATTTCCAAATCAAAGGTATATACCATATATATATGTTTCTTCACAAAATCATCAAGGGGGGTGGGGGGGGGGGGTCGTTTTACCTCGAAACTGCGATCGTTACCAAAAGCATGTTTTAGGTTCGGTAAAATACGACACTGATCGATACAAAAGCATGTTTTAGGTTCGGTAAAATACGACACTGATCGATACAAAAGCATGTTTTAGGTTAAAAAAATACTAGCAGGTTACCTAAAATAGACCTTACCTTAGTCAGAAGGTACTCCAAAATGAATAAATACCAGTCGTCCCATCGCGATCGCAATTACTCGTGTTTATTGGGCATGGCTATCATACTGGAAACAATAGGTTTGAGGCATCAAATCTCAGACCGATTGCTATGTCCTGATTCACTTTGAGGGGGAAGCAGCCGGAGGTACCTCAGTACTGAAAGACAACTGATATCCCCAGTTCAAAAGGTAGGCGATAATAGGGCGGCTAGGTGGCGCAGCGGACATTGCGCTCGTCACCAACGCAAGAGACACCGGGTTCGAATCCGGCTGTCGGCGTTGCCTCCGGCTTGGGCCGGCCGTCATACTAACTCAATTGGCAGAGTTAGCGGGTGGAAGTCGATGGGTGGTAATCTGGACATTGTGGACAGCGACTCCTACAGGTCGGTTGGGGGACGCCTGCACAGCCGAGACAGAAAATGGCGGGGTTAGTGTGTGAGCCTCCCACACGTTACACCTCGCCAATGAGAGTCCGCACTGGCAGGTGAAAAGATGTGACAGGCTGCCTCCTCGTGTATCGGAGGGGACACGTGATGCAAGGCTTCTATCCTCCCTACAACCGGCCAGTGGGGGACATATGCGAGCAACATTCAAGACAGGGGAGGGGAGAATTGGCACAGCGGATTGGGATGGGGGAAAAATTGAAAAAGAGGAGAAAAAGTGGATTAAAAAAAGTAGGCGATACTGCCACATGGCGGGATTCGATCGTCATTGCAATTTTAACATAGGCAACGGTGCCAGGGAGACACAGGCAGCTCCGAGCAAGTGTTTAGAATGGGGATCAAAGGAAAAAGATCAAAGGATCTAAAAACGAGAAAACACGTTTTTGGCGCTAAACGTTCCTTTTAGAGTGTATGGTGGCTTGGTGTGTGTGTGTCTGTGTGTGTGTGTATGTGTGTGTCTGAGTGTGTGTGTGAGTCTGAGTGTGTGTGTGTGTGTGTGTGTGTGTGTGTGTGTGTGTGTGTGTGTGTGTGTGTGTGTGTGTGTGTGTGTGTGTGTGTGTGTGTGTGTGTGTGTGTGTGTGTGTGTGTGTGTGTGTGTGTGTGTGTGTGCGTGTGTGTGTGTGCACTTGCCAGTAGCATGTACTTGACAGCTTAATGCACCAGGGGTCTCTGAATGGGAGGCTGTTTTAACGATTTAATGGCCCATTCAATGGATTCATTCCGCTTCATGGGCTGCACCTCCGATCAGAGAGGCACACCGCTGCCGTCTTGCAGCTGGCGGGGATTCAGCAGCACTTCTTCTCTCACGTCGGGACGTACCTGTGCGCCGGCCGCGGCGGGGCCAGCGTGACGCTCGTTCAAAAGCAGCACAATGCTCCCAGTCGTGGCTCCAGTGGTTATAGCGGATGTAATGCCGTTCCGTTTAGTCTGCTTAGCTTCAGCGCTCTGAATAACCATCCTCCCACACACACACACACACACACACACACACACACACACACACACACACACACACACACACACACACACACACACACACACACACACACACACACACACACACACACACACACACACACACACAATCATACACCTGCCGTTCACTACTTGGAGGAAAGTAGACTATTAGCTCTCTGGCCTCACCTCTCCTGGCGTTCGTCTCCCCCCTCCCCGCCTCAATCCGGTGGTGTGAAAGCACCATTTTGGAGGTGTGGAGTGAAGTGTTGTCCCGCCGGTCGTGCTATCACTCAGGCCCAGAGCGCTCCCCGTCCGTCCCCTGGGTCAGGTGGGTAGTAAGTTTGGTACACACCTACGTCTCTCTCATTAACTCTTTCACGCACGCACGCACGCACGCACGCACGCACGCACGCACGCACGCACGCACGCACGCACGCACACACACACACACACACACACACACACACACACACACACACACACACACACACACACACACACACACACACACACACACACACACACACACACACACACACACACACACACACACACACACACACACACACACACACACACACACACACTCTCTCAGAGCACCGACTACAGAGTTCCTTGGTAACGCTAGAATAGTGGAACCACTTCCACCAAAGGGCGTTGGACTGAGACAGGTGAGAAAGAGCTCTGTGAGTGTTACATATGATTGGCTGCTAGACACTGACTGATGTTACAAGAACAGAGGATCAGAGATGTCAGATGAGGAAGACGTTTTGTAGATTAAAGAAGTCAGATGATTGACAGGGGCTGGTGTGAGCTGGGTAGTGTAGTTTTTCTAAATTCAAAAGTGCATTGAAAGCCCTGGGCCTCTTGCTTCAAAAGACTACACTCACTTTTGGCTGCACCACTTCCTCCCATCAATATGCGCCGGTTTCCAACTCAATGCCCTGAGATTTCTATAATCTTATATTTCACTAATAATTCAATTAAAATCATTGGTAAACAAACGCAATGCTGAAAATATACACTATGACTGCTGTTTTGACAGGATTAGGGTCTTTACTCTTGGCTACATTTGAGAGAGAAAAAAACGCAACATTAATCCATACAGTCTGTAGACATGGATTTATGATGTGATGTCATTTTGGGTCCGGTACCGGACACATCGGGCTTAAGAGGTTAAAACGCCAATCCAGTCTGTTCAATCCTCTGTAGATTGTCTTTGCGAATAAATAAGCACTTTCCAGAACTGCTTCCAGCTGAAGCCACCATAACATTTCTGCAGACATAGAATGATTCACTCCTGGACCGCCTTGATGACCTAATAGGTCCCGCAGGGCCAACCTTCAAATTGTAAACCGTAAACGGCCGGTACCGGGTCGAGTTCATATAATGAAACTGAATTGGGGGTGGGGGCACGGCTAAGGGAAAGAAGCTGTTCCTGAGCCTGCTGGTCCTTGAACTAAGATTCTTGTAGCACCTCTCAGAGGGGTGGAGGGCAAACAAATCTGTGGTTGGGTACCAGACTGTGATGCATTTAGTGAGTATGCCTTCTATGGTGTATCGGTAGAAGTGACAATAGTTTTCTTTACCAGGGTCGAGGTGTTGAGGGCCCAAAAGAGGTCCTCTGAGAGGTCCTCAGTTGGGGAGGCTAATTCTAGGGTATTTATTTTATTTCAAGGGGTTCTGGTTTGCATGCTCTTCATCATCATACTTTTTGTGTGTTTTTTTTAAAATTTGTATCTGGATCTGCACAATACACCTTGCGCCTTAATTACTTATGCATAAAGAATTATTGAGACGAAACATAAGTTGGAAAACGAAGACCAGAATTTTGGAAACATATGTTATGTCAGTCTTTTCATACGGAGCAGAGGCATGGGCGCTGAATGAAGAGGCAAAGAGGATGATAGACTCTTTTGAAATGTGGACGCTGAGGAAGATGCTGAAGATAACATGGAAGGAAAGATCAAGAATGAGGAGGTACTGAGAAGAGCGGGTATGCAAGGAGGACAGCTGCTGGAGAGGTTGAAAAGGAGAAAGATGGAGTTGTGCGGGCACGTGCTGAGAGGATCCAGTGGGGAGATGTTCAAGAATGTGGTGATGAGGAATGTGGATGGAAAGAGAGGAAGTGGAAGACTAAGAAGAGTCTGCGTAGACAACGTCTGTGATTGGAGTGGAGTGATAGGCGGAGTCACGGAGTTGGAGAAAAAAAGTGGGGACAGAATGGGTTGGAGAGTGATAGGCAACCTTCGGAATGAAGAAGCCACGTGATGATGATGATGATGGGGCAAAAATGGGGCTAGTTTTGCATAACACGCCTGACGATTGCATACCCAAAGTAATTTGCGATGTATTATACTTTATACTTATAGCACATGCATGAGTCTGGTCTCCTTTGGAAGTAAACATTGTGAACTTTCTTCCACAACAAAGAAGAATCACTCTAAGTGCTAATGAAATAGAGTTACAGAGGTTTGAACACACTGAAGTAAAAGTTTTGCTTACTCACATTTCTGTTTACTTGTTGCCAGATGTCTGTTTTTGAGTTCCAGCTGAGAGATAGGAGCTGGAAAATATAACGGTTCCATAGCTTTATCTAGTACAGGTCCAAAGTTGATAACAATCCCACAGAAAATGTGTGTTTTACAAAGGTTTTTATAATAATGTGTACCGGCTTTAATTCAGCATCCAAAATGGCCGTCCACTGCCATTGATTCCAAGGCGCTAGTCAAAACAAAGAATTTCCCAGGCTTCTTCTTTGTCTTTCTTATTGCAATCAGCCCTTGCGTGGGACAGCCATGGCTCCAGAATTGCATTGGCTACAAAGGTGGTCAATAATTTTCAGAGGTGACTGGTCCGTTCAGGACCCGGCCAAACCGGACATGGTCACTTGTCCAAATGGCTTGTCAAATCACGCTCGTTGGATGTTTCGTCTTGTAACTCGAGACTGAAAGCATGCAATAGGTCGAGTAGGGTGATGATCGAAAGGCGGCAAATTCAACTTTCCAACAATGTATTGGTTGATTGGCAAAAACGCAGTCCGATGTTAAGGTGTCTCTGCCTCTCTGCTCCATTTTTCTTTTTTATACTATGGCTAATATACCAAAGAGCAGCACTGGAGGGGAGGGATCAGCCATTCACTTTTCCATCTGGAATGTGAAGGGGTTAAATGGACCAGTGAAGCGGACTAGCCCACAAAAAAAAATAAAGTATCTTTTCTTCAGGAAACACATCTGAAAAACACAGACCACTCTAGACTAAGAAATTGGCTGGATAGGCTCAAAGCTTTCATTCAAAGGTCATGGTTGTTTTATTATAGTATCTGACTCACTATTCCATACCCCAGTTGTACTTGTACATATCTGTGCTCCCAACTGGCACGATGCAGGTTTTTATTAACAAATCAATCTTTTTAATCCCCAAACAAAATTCTCGATATATAATTTTCTGTGGTGAATCTGAATTGTGTTCTACACCCAGCTTGAGCTTTAATCCTAAATCACTGTCTCTCTCTAGGATGGAGAAAACTATTTTGACTTTTATGACTGGTGCAGTACCGTCCAGATCCTGCTAGTAGGCAGTATCGAGAGTGCAGTAAACCCTGTTCCAGACCGGGTGCTATGTTTGAACCGCTCCGGGCACACTTTTCTAGTAATGGGAAACCTAGGGCTTCACTCGATCGCATTGAATCATTTTCGGGACCCCCGATCCATATGTTGTGGTGGGTTATGTTGTGGACCAGATGAACATAAGATGGACCAGATGGTGATCCAATAATTATATTATTCTTTTTGGAATACCACCAACCACAGGTAAGGACTATCTGACGTCAATTTCGGCTTGATCGTGCAAGGTTTTCATACCCATCCCCCTGATCGGCGTGTGTTGTGGTAATAACGAATGCCGTTACTGGCAATCAAATAATCAAAAAACTACCCCCTCCCCCTTTCATGCATTCATGATGAAACATAATACCTATTATATAGATTTGATTTGGAAATAGGTTGAAGCTCCCGTCAGCGGGAGAACAATAGGCTTCAAAAGGTGTGAAAACGTCCTCAGAGAGGATTTTTCATAAATGCCGAAAATGTTAGGATTCAGAATTAGGTAAAAATTTCTAGTGCTTTGAAATGTTCTCTATCTGTTTCCTTATTTGCTAAATGTAATACAACTTGTAAATGGGTTAATTCTTGGTAGATTGTACGGCTGTATTTCGCCGCAGTCTATCCAGATAACTACAATGTCGAGGGAAGAGCCCAGTATCTTTGGAACAGTTTGTGACTGGCAGCAGTCCGCAATATAATGGTAATATATATATCCATTACGTCCTAGTTGGAGGGCTAATACAACTCCAGAGTTAATAGCTTCTAAAGCTTCTGTAAACATGTATCCACTGTGTTAGATGTCTTCATACTAACCAACAAATCCGACTCAATTTCACCGTTGCTGTTAAGGGAGACACTCAAGGAGGAAAATCAGTGAACATGGGGAAAAAGCAGTTTGCCTTCTGGCCTATCAATTAAAATATAAATGTAACAACTCTACAACAGATCTACAACTCTTCCCACATGGGAGGTAATCAATGGACCTATCTCTAACCCCAACCTCTTTTCTTGATCCTCCAATCGCAACTGTTGCTTCCCTCGGACAAACTCCCATGTCAATTCCATCAAGAGGATGCAAAGAGGCAGGGCCTCCAGTCCATGGGGTTTCCCCAGTATATCCGTATTTCCCCTATTCTGCCACAACCATCTACATAGTGTAATTTTACAAATTACACACAGGTAGACTTACATCATTATATTTTAAACCAGAGTATTCATGTATCTTTATTATTCGTAAGCATATTTCACAGCTATTTATGGTTTGATTTACAATTGATTTACAGTTTGAAGACACAATTTCAACAGATCAGACAGGCTTCATCCTTCATGTTTTGTTTCAATGCCCTAAACTCACAGGGTTCTGGGCTACAGTGATCGGAACCCTGTCTGAAGCCTTTGATAATGATTTACAACCTAAAGACGAGATAGCCATCTTTGGGGTACAGGGTAATGACTTATCTTTGACAAGTAGCAAAGATGCAATTGCTTTTGCCTCCCTTACGGCCAGGAGAAGGATCCTGTTGGAATGGAAATCTGCTAAACCACGTAAAGCATATGTCTGGCTCAGTGACTTGATGATTTTCCTCAGATCGGAAAAGATCAAATTCTCCATTGAGGGATCAACCAAAACATTTAATTAAACTTGTGTTATCTTACTTACAAAGGTTAACACCACCCCTCTGCCCTTTAAAATAACAGCAATTGTGTCTGGCCTAGGGTTGTGCTGGCTACGGTCTGGTCCTGTGGTGTGCGCAGAATCATGATGCAACTAAGCAGTATGCAATCCAGAAGGTTGTTATTGCTGTTATGTTCTATTTCTTTGTTGTTTTGGTTTTATTTTCTTTCTTCCTGTATAACCCCATAAAATTGTGTACGACTGAGTGTATTTATTTGTATCCAACAGTTGTATTTAAACTGGCTGGTGCTCTTGTACAGTGTAATTTTGACTATGTGTGTTGCTCCTGGTTCAGCACAATTTAATTTATTATTTATAAATATCAAATTCATAAAAAATGTTTAGCTTTATTGTGTTCATTCTTTTATAAAAGGAATACACTTTTCTTAAGAATATGTATGAGAAGCTTGCTTCAAATGTATGTGTTTTTTTTATTAATTCAATCAATCAATGCATGTGTTGTCAAAGTGTAGAGCATGCAGTTACTTTTATTTGAATGTATCTTTGCACATGCAGTTACTTTAACTTGAATGTATATGTCACCTGACCCCAATGAAAAGCACCCCAGTCTACAGCTAGGAAGTGCAAGCGCACAGGTGTACTTTTCAAAGAGCTCAGCTGAACTACCACAACAGATTCCCCAGGACCACAGACAGACAAGGAGAGAATGTTTAGCAAAAACAAGCAATACTTTATTACATAATGGTATTTAAGAAAAACAGGCAATACTTTAATACATAAGTTACAAATTCATAAACCTACCTAAACACTATTAGACTAGATTAAAATACCCACGCCTCTTAAGCCTAGGGTAGTTAAAAGGAGGAAGTGCTCCATGCCCCGTAAACCCACCCCCAGACTGTTACTCCCACCCACGTCACCTATCCCCGCCCCTGAGACACTACACACGTGAAGGAAAAAGAGTCTACCCTGCACACAGGTCTATGACTTATCAAACGTCAACTTAGAATCACACTATACCACACGGTTCACTGCAAACATCCTGAAATAAGCATCGATATCACACTATCCCTCGGGGAGCCACGGCAAATGATTTAGGGAGAATATAGGTAGATAAATACACACTAAGTGTTCACACGGTAAATTAAGGGGGTTTGGATAGGATAGTGGGTGTTGTTCACCGCTAGGGGTTGGGACCAGCCCTAGAATACTCCTCCCATATCCTAACCTAGGTCTGGGGCAGTGGAAGCGCTGAGTTACAAACAATACAAACAAAGGTTAATGATAACCGGGGCCCGAAGCTGAGGGCCGGAAGGACGCCACCTCCTTCCGCTCCCGTAGCCCCTCTCGGCTTCGGGCTAAAAACTGTTCGGTCTGTACTGGGGTGTTTTAGGCCCTCCAAGCACCAGGCGTGCAATAATGTCCTTCCGCCTGTAATGAAAGGCACAGTCAGTAAGAGCAAGGTTCCCCCCGTTCACGGGTTCGTCACAATGCACAATTGATTAGATATCCTCCATATGATTTAGAAAAGAGAGAAAAGGTAGTTCACAGAGGATGGAGAATCCACAATACTAGGTTCCAGTCTTCGACAGTATTACTGGCTTTACTGTATGCCGTTCCGATAATCTTCAGCTTCACGCCACTGATAATATTCCTAATTCAAATGCAGTCACCGTTCGTCTATGTCTTCATTTACCACTCGGGAAAATAGTTTGTTTGTTTAGGCACGTATTCTACTGTCTTGCGTTCTTTACTCACGGCGCCCGGTGTGGCGATAATGTCCCTCCGGTCTGAAGCTCCACTCGTTTCCACTCTGGAGGAAACACCGCAGTCGCCGCTATGAACTGGTTCCACTGGAGGAAAGGTAAAAACACAAAAAGAGCTGTGTGTCCTCGCAGCCCTGCGTCCTCTGCTAGCGTCCTCTCGACTCCCGTTTTCGTTCTGGAAGCAGCAATAGCGCCATGTGTACCAGCAATATCACCAGTCGATGTCCTCGGGATTCTCTTTCCTCCTCTGCTCCGGGTCTCGTCCTTCTGTGTCTCGCCCCCAGCTGACAATACTCGCCTCCCTTTTGAGCGAGTTTGCAGGGTTCCAGGGCACTGCCCCTATGCGCCAGCCAGCCAATCAGCTTCCTCCAACGGCACAGCCTGTAACGCAAGAGAGGGAACTCCCATGGGTAGATCCCACCGCTCCATGAATACACACAGACACACACATACCCCCACCCGCAACATATATTTGCACATGCAGTTACTTTTACTTGAATGTTTATTTGCACACGCAGCTTGGGTTATGGGAGGTAAACCAGTTAGGGAGGGAAGAAAAGGGAAGGTGAGATGAGATGAGATGAGATGAGATGAGAGTTGAGATGAGATGAGATGAGAGTTGAGATGAGAGGTGAGATGAGATGAGAGATGAGATGAGAGATGAGATGAGATGAGAGATGAGATGAGAGATGAGATGAGAGATGAGAGTTGAGAGGTGAGATGAGATGAGAGGTGAGATGAGATGAGAGATGAGATGAGAGGTGAGATGAGATAAGATGAGAGGTGAGATGAGATGAGAGATGAGAGATGAGAGGTGAGATGAGATGAGATGAGAGGTGAGATGATATGAGATGAGAGATGAGAGTTGAGAGGTGAGATGAGATGAGAGATGAGATGAGAGGTGAGATGAGATGAGATGAGAGTTGAGATGAGAGGTGAGATGAGATGAGAGTTGAGATGAGAGGTGAGATGAGATGAGAGATGAGATGAGATGAGATGAGATATGAGATGAGGTGAGATGAAACATCTGTAACTAGCCTATATGTATCCGTTATTATGCTGGTCTCCAATATAAAAAAAAAAAAAACATGGTGCTGTCCAAGGATCCAGCGCTCTTGTGGATAGAGAAGGGTGGGGATTAGCAGGGGTTGGTGACATTGTCTCTCTACAGTATGTGTGAGATGTCTCTCTACAGTATGTGTGATATTCAAGATATTGTTAGGACAAAATAGCTTATCAGTGAGCTGGATGCAATCCTACCTGGAGGGGAGAGAACAGATGGTAGAGGTAAACGGTACTCTATCCCCCCCCCCCCTCACAGTGAGCTGTGGTGTTCCACAAGGAAGCATACTAGGACCGCTACTCTTCCTAATTTATACAAATGACATGTCGTCAGCCTGTGACTGCAACTTGTTCCTGTTTGCGGACGACTTAGCCCTGCTGGTCTCTGACAAGAACAAGTTGCAGGTTGAAAAAACCCTCAGCTCGGAACTAGGCAAAATCTGCATATGGCTCGCTGATAACAAACTATCATTACACATGGGCAAAACAGAGTCCATTCTCTTCGGTTCAAATAACAAACTCAGCAAGACCGACGGCTTCTCAGTTGCAGTGGGTGACAATATTGTCACAAGGAAAGACGAAATTACCTACCTGGGTTCCATCCTAGAGGCAAATATTTCCTGTGACAAAATGGCATCCAATGTAATAAAAAAAGTCAACCAACGAACTAGATTCTTGTACCGGATCTCCTCTCTGGTAAACAAGAATACCCTGAAGACTCTGGCAGGAGCACTCATTCAAGGGTACTACGACTATGCGTGCACCTCATGGTACCAAAGCACCTCAAAGGCGCTTAAAACTAAATTACAAACATCACAAAACAAACTGGTCAGACTACTACTTGACCTTACCCCCAGAACCCACCTCACCCCTGCCCACTTTGACAACCTAGGATGGCTTAGAGTAGACGACAGAGTACAGCAACTTGCAATGGGCCTGGTCTACAAGATACACTATATGACTAAGGTACCCATGTACATGTCAAAATACTTCCCAAACGTCAGTGAATACCACAACCACTACACCAGAGGAAGCTCAACAAATCATGTTAAATCCAGATTCGGCTCAAACAAGGGACTAAACACGTTTCGCAATTATGCCACATCAATGTGGAACGCCCTACCCAAAGAAGTAAAGGAATGTGAATCCCTACCCACATTCAAAACCGCTCTTAAAGAGCACCTACGGGAGGCTGCAATTCGAAACTGGCCACCGTAAATGACAGCCTAATAGACAGTCTCCTCCCCACCGCATGTATATTATTCCCTCCCCGCCGTATGGATATTTCTCTCCCACCCACCCACCCCCTCCTAATGTACAGTCCCCTCCCCTTCATATGTATATACTCTGTCAGGATCTAGGGGTAACAGTACTGTATATTTGAATACCGTTTATGTCACAAATGTATCAGTACTAAATACCTATATGTCCCTATGCCATAAATGTCATGTATGTTGTGTATGTCATAAATGTCTATATGAATTGAAAATGGGGGATCCTGATGGAAACAAGACAAACGTCTTTTTCAGGTCTGCATCCCCTTAACAATTGTGTGTTTTGAGCCGTACTGTATTGTACCCATTCTGCAATCTGTTAAATAAAGTTTTCATTCATTCATTCATTCAAACAAAGGGATTCATCCACAGTGACCATTTTTGGCAAAATTATACATGGGTCAACTACTAAAACAGGGGTTGTAAGTAGGGATGTCCGATATTATCGGCCTACCGATATTATCGGCCTACCGATATTATCGGCCGATATCGGCTTTAAAATGTGATATCGGAAAATATCGATATCGGTTTTAAATTTTTTTTTAAATTGTTTTTTTTACATTTCTATTGAAATGATGTCTGATATTATCGGCCTACCGATATTATCAGCCGATATCGGCATTAAAATGTGATATCGGTTGATATCGGTATCGGAAATTAAGAGTTGGACAATATCGGTATATCGGTATCGGTAAAAAAGCCAATATCGAGCATCCCTAGTTGTAAGGACACTTGAGTCTTTGAGTCCCTGCACCTAGTGTGTATTGCATTCACTTCATAATGGGAGAGATTAATCTAACTGATCTAGATTAATCTAACCGTATCTCTCATTAACCAGTCTGGCCTCTGCTGTCCTGTCATTGAACACGCCTTGTGTGCAACAATCCTAATCAGGGAGGAGATTGACTTGGTTTCTAACGCCGGTAGAATCGAGGCGCGGTTGAGTCATCGCGGCCGGCCCGCCTCACCAGTTGCAGAGCCGGAATATTTCTATCCCTGATGGAGTTAAATGTCAATAAAGCTACAAGACTGAAGGTGACCACTGGAGACATGTGCTGCCGCTGTACGCGAACCAAATGCCAAACGACACCCTCCACGGAGGAGGACCAATCAGACCATATCAAGTTCAGACTCATCTGCACCCACACAGACACCTGACAACAGCATGGACCATAATACATTATCTTCCCTCTAAAATCTGCTCTGCCCACATCCAAAGCTACTCCTTCCATCCACCGCTGAGAGAGACATGGATACCAGGCAGCTTTACACCTCTTCCATCCTTACAAATCCAATTATGTGACAATAATAATTTGTTCACGCATGGCTGCTCTCAGTCTGTGGTAAGGGATTTTGTCTTCAAGTAAAGGGTATTTTTCTCTTATTCTCTCTCTCTCTCTGTCTCGGCCTCTCTGTATGTTTTTAATTTTTTATTCATCAGGCCTGTCGTCTCTCTGTGTCCGGCTCACACTGTGTGCCGTTAACAGCCAAGCCGCAGGCCCCTGGCTGGAGACATCACAGTGGAGGGTCTGTCGGTCTGTCTATGATCAGACAGGTATAGGAGGACACTGTGCCATCTGAGAACCACGTCAGGCTTCACATAAAAAAAACATCAGAGAGACCGCTGGCAGAGAGGCACGAGGGAGTCAGGGACCGAGAGGGAGAAGGGAGTCCAGTTTCAAGTTTGTTTATCATTAGTCACAACAAAATACAGAATACTTTATGATGAAATGCTTGTTTCTGTATGAGCCCCTGAGAGTGTGCTACATACAGTAAAAAGAAAGTAAGTAAAAATAAAAAATAAAAGTAAGTAAAGGAATGTTCAGTCAATATACATATATACAATATACAATACAGAGTAAAATGAGTAACGTCCGGGACAGAGAGGGAGAAGGAGCAGGAGAAATAAATGAATTCCACATGAGGAGGCGGACGGAGGGATGGATGGATGGATAGATAGAAGGATGGATAGATGGATGGAAGGATAGATGGGTAGATGGATGATGGATGGATTGGTGGATGGATAGACATATCATGCAGTTGTCAGACACATTTAAAATTATCACCTAGCATAGCCCTGTCAAATCTGACAATATCTTTCCAACCTATCAGCCTCTAGCTCTCACATATCACTATATTATTCACTCTCCACCACTGCCTCAGCAGCTATATATTCCCATGTGTAACTAATATGGTCACTAGGTACTAGCAGCTATATATTCCCATGTGTAACTATGGTCTTTAGTACTAGCAGCTATATATTCCCATGTGTAACTATGGTCACTAGGTTCTAGCAGCTATATATTCCCATGTGTAACCATGGTCTCTATAGGTACTAGCAGCTATATATTCCCATGTGTAACTATGGTCACTATAGGTACTAACAGCTATATATTCCCATGTGTAACTATGGTCTTTAGTACTAGCAGCTATATATTCCCATGTGTAACTATGGTCTTTAGTACTAGCAGCTATATATTCCCATGTGTAACTATGGTCTCTATGTACTAGCAGCTATATATTCCCATGTGTAACTATGGTATTTAGTACTAGCAGCAGTGGCGGCCGGTGGGTGCTTCGTCACTAGGGGCGCTATACCAAACATTTTGCAAACATGTACAGTACATGTAACAGACTCATGGCAAGACGTGAGCGATTCGACTCACGCTCACGGCAATGAATCGGCTCTTATGAACGAGTCGCTCAGCTGTTACTACAACAACACACAACCAGTCAAATAAAGTATAGTCTAGACTCTAATTCACAACTTGAAACACAATATATAAATAGAAAAGTTAGAAACAAAACTCGCCCCGTCTCCAAACACAGGCAGATCTCTCCCTCTCTCCTTCTCTCTCTCACACACAGCGCGACGTGGAATCGATTCGTTACACAATCAGACCTATTATATACCAAGAATAACTTCAGTATGAGTACAGGGCTGTACACATATTTTGCATATTGTTAAACGAGCCAAGGCTAGCTATTAAACTATCGATATGAATCGAAAATCTGGGACCCTGATGGAAACAAGACAAACGTCTTTCTCTGGTCTGCATCCCCTTAACAATTGTGTGTATTGAGCCGTACTGTATTGTACCCATTCTGCAATCTGTTAATAAAGTTCTCATTCATTCATTCATTCAAACATAGACGATGTTGAACAAGCCATAATCCACGTATTTTCAATCCGAGAGAGCTGCAGTAGTTAAATCAATGAGCCATCGACACAGTCAGTGTGGTAACGTTATTATTATCATGAATGGCCAGCAGTAGCCTAACAGTACTGCTCCTAAAAAAAACTATTTACAAACGTTAACGTTAACCACAGAGAGAGAGAGAGAGAGAGAGAGAGAGAGAGAGAGAGAGAGAGAGAGAGAGAGAGAGAGAGAGAGAGAGAGAGAGAGAGAGAGAGAGAGAGAGAGAGAGAGAGAGAGAGAGAGCGAGAGAGAGAGAGAGAGACTCACTGTTTAGTTGACACGTCCAGGGCTTGCCTTGATAAAGTGTATAATCCACTGTTGATGTATTCCAGGATTTCCAGACCACTGTCCACTGTGTCCAGACTGCATCCGCCATATAGCTTGTTAGCCAAGTGTTAGCTTGTTAGCAGCACCACACAACAGTCACAAGTACTTCATTCCTTTGTCCATTTCCGCTCGAACAGACTGCAAACTACCTGGCGTTCTATCGCCATGCTCTAAGACAAACTCTAACCTTAACCAACTTTGAAAGAGTGCCTAAGCTTAACAGTCTAAAGAACTTGCAATCACGGCACGCTCTAAGACAAACAACATAGGACCAACCTAGGAACCAACCTAGCCGGAATAAGCTAGAATTGGAACATTAGAAATTGGATTCGGCCAATCAGAGATCGTCTCTGTGAAATTCTGCTACGGAAAAAAATACTGGCATCGGCCAATCAGAGAGCGTCTCCGCGAAATGCGGCTACAGAAATTCTTGACGCTACTGGCTAGACCGCTTCAAATCGCGCCCGGATTCCAACATAATAGTCATATTTCAACGCACAACGCGTTATGCACTGATTGGCTGTGACGGATACAGCGATCAAACTGTGACGCGCACTCAGAGCGCTATCGCGTATAGCCCGGGCCGAGAAATACGAAATAATAATAAAAAAAAAAAAAACGTGATGTCACTTCCTGCTCAGGAAAACGAGTGTTTTTTTATTTGAGATAATAACGTTATATTGTGCATTGGAAATACAAACATACTTAAAATGAGTAAATATTATTCATTTTAAACATGTTTATATTATTTATAGGGCTATAAAACAAAAAACTAAAACGTTTTATTTTCTTCTTCTGTGATTTAACAGCAGCTGGCAGCAGGTGGGTCGGCGCCCTTGCGCCCCTAGTGGCAGAGCCGCCACTGACTAGCAGCTATATATTCCCATGTGTAATTATGGTCTCTATAGGTACTAGCAGCTATATATTCCCATGTGTAACTATGGTCTCTAGGTGCTAACAGCTATATATTCCCATGTGTAACTATGGTCACTATAGGTACTAACAGCTATATATTCCCATGTGTAACTATGGTCTCTAGGTGCTAGCAGCTATATATTCCCATGTGTAACTATGGTCTCTAGGTACTAGCAGCTATATATTCCCATGTGTAACTATGGTCTCTAGGTATTAGCAGCTATATATTCCCATGTGTAACTATGGTCTCTAGGTACTAGCAGCTATATATTCACATGTGTAACTATGGTCTCTAGGTGCTAACAGCTATATATTCCCATGTGTAACTATGGTCACTAGGTACTAGGGGTGGGAATCACCAGAGGCCTCACGATATGATACTTTCACGATACTTGAGTCACGATACGATGGTATTGCGATACTAAATATATTGCGATATGCTGAGTATTGCGATATTAATATTGTGATATGTTGCGATTTATTACCTTTTTTCAACTGCAAAGTAAAACTTTGTCAACATGTTTTATCTAATAAAATAAAGTTCAGTCTGTTCATCTCACTTCAATCATTTTTATTGCAGAACATGGTATTTTCTCAAGCAGACAGATGTCAACACTGTAATCTGTGTTGCATGTACCTGACAAACTGAACTGTTTGTATTACAGTCATATTCCAACTTAACTGAATGCACATGTGTGCGTGTGTGTGGACTACTGTACTATTACAGGTATTGCAATTAACAATGCAACTTCCTTGTAAAAAAAATAAAAATAAAAAAAATAAAAATAAAGGGGACATGTACTATAAATGTCATTTTTCAGTCTCTAGCATTGTATTATAGTATTAGGAGTTAGTATCAATGTGTTTTAGTGTCTAAATACCATATTGGCGGATTGCTCTGATTCAGCTCAGATAATTTCCTGCTCCAGTAAATTAGTCCATCCTGATTTGAAGGCCTGAGTCACGTCATTCAGGCTCTGGGTAGAAGACAGTGATGTGATTGGCTCTATGGTTGTAGCTAATGCCCGCCCACAATCTACCTAGACGATACACGCAGACTAGAGAGCGAGTGGAAAACCACTTCCTCATACTGCGAGGCAGTGAAACCCGACACCTCTGCATACTCTGGAGGGAGAGAGAGAGAGAGAGATAGAGAGGGAGAGAGAGAGGGAGAGACAGAGAGAGAGAGAGAGAGAGAGAGAGAGGGAGACAGAGAGAGAGAGGGAGGGAGCACTTTGGGGGGGGGGGGACCTGCCGCGCCACACGGGAGAGGGGAGGAAGAAAAAACGAAAGGAAGAGACGGCCTGTCTTTTTTTTCTTGCTCTCTCTCTCTCTCTCTCTCGCACCCCCCCCCCCCCTCTCTCTCTCTCTCTCTATCTCTCTCTGTCTACCAGTCGCAGACTGTGTGGACTGACTGTCACTCAAAGTGCTTATGGGCGGAGCCAGGCCATAACAGCCTGAAATCTTGAAGCTGGAAAATGATGGTTTTGAGTACTTGATTAGAAATATAAAACAATGAATTTTTTTGAAGAAAACCTTACAGATGTCTTCAATAGACTAACAGGAATTCTTTAAAGTTGCCCAAATAGTGCTAGGAATAGCAGTACATGTCCCCTTTAAGAATAATTAAATATCGATACTTGGCGTCCCTGTATCGATACAGTATCGCCACGCAAAGTATCGCGATACTACTATGTATCGATTTTTTCCCCCACCCCTACTAGGTACTAACAGCTATATATTCCCATGTGTAACTGGGGTCACTAGGTACTAGCAGGCACCTGTCCTCCGACAGGCTTGAACCACGAACCCTCCACTCCCCAGAACCAGTGTTCGAATTATGTGGGGGCCAATGGGGGCTCAGCCCCCATAGATAGAGTCTGAGCCCCCATAGTGAACAACCCCTGTGGGGGGTCTCTCAAAACATTTATATAATATATTTATTTTTTCAATGTACGAATTAGTATTATTTATGTTACCTAAATAAATTGTTAATAGATCATATTTTTCTTTTCAGTTTTTAAAATAACCGAATGTTAATTATTGGAATAGGCTGCGTTTCACATCCAAGCCACTATGCGTCACCCATGAGCGTGTCTAATGCTACTCCAACCCATTTGGTGAAGAAGAAGCAGCAAGCTTAACGTCATGTTCCTGGTCCTCATGTCCTGCAACTGCGACTCAAGTAAAAAGTAAACGGTACACCACATGCCGCCGGAAAAAAGGCTTAACCCGCCACAAGGCTGGACAGCTTCGTCTTTATAAAAAGGCCAAAGACTAATGCTGTTAGCGCAGCAGCTAGCAGCACTACTGAAGTTGACACTGCTAGTAGTGTTAGCCACTGCCAGACCTGAGTCTCCACTAGACCTGGCTGCTGCTCAACCACCACAATGCTGGGGACCGAGTCAGTGGACCTTATGGAAAACTAAATACAGCTGGTTATTTGCCAAGGAGGTAAATGGAGGTAAATGCTGCTGTTAAGTGCCATACAACTATTTATTTTCCATTTGATTTTTTTGTTCGTTTTTGATTTATAAGTGCAGAGACAAATAAATGTTCATTCAA
>NC_140178.1:34172309-34197309 GCF_963971535.1 Notolepis coatsorum
GCAGGTCAAAAAGAGGATCCATACTGAAGACACTTTGAAGGGTAAAATTTCACCCACAAGCCTCTCTCTGAGCAGACCTCTGTAAGGCTTTGCCACGCACCACCAGGGATGAAACACTCAGAAGATATCTGGAGGTCGGACCCATGGCTTTGAGAAGGCTGTGTGTGTTTAGTTGTCTACTCACAGCCTGCAGATAACTGAGCCAGCAGTGTCCTGTACATAGCCTTGAGAAAGCAAACAAGGTTTCTCCATCACTCCTCATTCATTCAGGGTTCTTGTTTCAATCAGGCTAAGCTGGCTCCATGTTGAATTGCACCCCTCCCTCCCTCTCTCCCTCCCTCCCTCCAGCAATTTGTTCCTTGCCTTCTGCTTACCTCATGGACTTGGGTGATCAATGGAGGCTCCATATATTTGATTGGAAAATCCCCTGCACACCGGACCACACTTGTTCTGGTGCTGTTAAATGTGGCCGTGTAAATATACAGCACCCCCACCCTCTCTCTCTCTCTCTCTCTCTCTCTCTCTCTCTCTCTCTCTCTCTCTCTCTCTCTCTCTCTCTCTCTCTCTCTCTCTCTCTCTCTCTCTCCAGTTTATTTCTCAGAGATGTCGTAGTTATTGGAATATCAGTCTAAATCCTTCAGGGAGAGATGTGTAACGAGAATAAGAAACGGTGCATATCGGCTATGTTATGTACCATGAGCTTGATCACTCCTGTGTCACTGGGCATGCAGGTGAGGGCTGCTAATTAGCTAATTGCTGCTGATTGGTTACCTGCTGGCAGGTTAAAACCAGTCCCTGAGACACACATGCACTCTGACGGTGGCTAGAGGAGTGTGTGGAAACCGAGACTTGTCACGTTCTCCCATTCTTTGTTCTTTAGTTTGTACCAGTAATTCATTGTTAGAGTAGTCTTTTGGGTTAAACACGGGTTTTGGTGTCGGTTTGCACATAGGTTGCGTCCCTTTGAGCCAGGGTCGTAACAGTTGGGTGCTCGTCCGGGAGTGAATTTGGAAACAAATACCCCTAGAATTTGTTTGGTGTTTTATTATTTTTTTTTTGCATGGTGTGTCGTGGTGCTATTAGTGTGGGTGGTGTTTGTTACATGTTGTGTAACGTGGGGGCTTGAGCCGATCATCAAACAGGTGAGTATGCCCTTATTTGTTTGTAATTTGATGTGACTACTTATTGCTGTTAAAATATATAGTTTAGTGGACACCACATGTAGGTAGGGACATTATTTTCTGGTTGTTTGTTAGCTTCCTGTGCACCACATACTCCTGGGGCAGTCAGATAAGTGATTAGCACCATCTACTTGTCTTGTACCATACCATATACTTGACGGGTGGATGGTCATATGATCTTTGGCTGGTAGCAGGTGTGGTTGAAGAGGGTTAGGTCTACAGGGCATTAGCTTAGGGTAGGTAGGATAGGGGGCCAGAAAACACAGGTAGTGTGGTAGGGCCTGATGTAGTTTTTTTTTAGGGTAGACATGTGGTGGGCCGTTTTGACTGCAGTTTAGATGTAGAAGCTGTAAGTAGTCATATCAGGTTATAAGGGGCACCAGTTTGAATTTGTTTGTTGTATTTATTTATTTTGTTTTGAGTGTTTGGATAGCCTACCTGTTAGCACCTGACCTCCTGCGCGTATGACACATCTAGTTATTCAGGGTGGTTGTTTTTTTATTTATTTTTGCAAATTAGAAAGGTGCGCTCAGTAGAGCACACATTTCCACCGCGTCTCCTTGTAGTTATTAGTATTGGCATTAGCATGCTAACGCTAACAAGGGGTGCTTCAGCGGTCTTCGGTGGTTCTTTAGTGTTTTTTCAGTGGTTCTTTGGTGGTTCTTCAGTGGTTCTTTAGTGGCTCTTTAGTGGTTCTTCAGTGGTTCTTCGTGGTTCTTCAGTGGTTCTCAGGTAAATTGTGTGTATGCTAGGGTGCTTTTGGTGACTCTAAAGTGAGCAGGTTGTGGCGCTGGTGCAGTAAAGATGGCTTCCATTAAAGATTTTGTTGATCGCCCTTCTCATGACATGTTGGAGAGGTTTTCCAAAGAACAGCTTCTGGAGCTTGCTGTGCACTACAAGGTAGAGCTTACTGCCAGTGAGAAACGTTTGAAACCAACTGCCTTGAGTGCTTTGAGGGTTTTGCTCGTTAGGGAGCAGGTGCTTGCGGTGAGGGTGGAGGAGCCTACTTTGTCTGACGCGTCTCCGCTACTATCTGGTGCGGAGGGTGAGTGGAGGCTTAGAGAGTTGGAGTTTAAGGAAAGACAGCTACTACAGGAGCGTGAGGAGAGGAGAGAGGAGCGTGAGCATGAGCGTGAGCGTGAGCTTAAGGAGCGGGAGCTTAAGGAGAGGAGAGAGGAGCGTGAGCATGAGCGTGAGCTTAAGGAGAGAGAGAGGAGAGAGGAGCGTGAGCTTAAAGAGAGGAAAGAGGAGCGTGAGCTTAAGGAAAAACAGATGTTGCTGGAGCACGAGCGTGCGCAGAAGGAGCTTGAATTTAAGCATGCTGCCTTGCAGGCGGGGGCTCTGCATTCAGAGTCGCGTTCCGGTTTTGATGTAGGCAAGAATATTAGGATGGTGCCTCCTTTTTTTGAGAAGGATGTGGAAAGGTATTTTCCCCTTTTTGAACGGGTGGCAACCACATTGAAGTGGCCTGATACAGCCTGGACACTGCTGCTGCAGTGTGTTCTTGTTTGTAGGGCGCAAGAAGCCTATACTGCTCTGTCCCTTGAACAAAGTGCTGACTATGAGCTTGTTAAAGCTTCCATATTGAGGGCTTATGAGTTAGTCCCCGAGGTCTATCGTCAGCGTTTTACAGGTTATCGCAGGTCGGAGCGACAGTCGTATGTTGAATTTGGAAAAGAGAAGGAGAACCTGTTTGACAGGTGGTGCACCTCTCAGAAAGCAGAGTCAAGAGAGCAGCTTAGACAGTTGATTCTCCTAGAGGAATTTAAAAGATGTGTTCCTGATACCGTTTCCACTCATCTAAACGAGCGTAGGGTATTGAAGATAGGCGACGCTGCTGTCTTCGCTGATGAGTTTGTGTTGACACACAAGTCCGTTTTTGTGGAGGACTACCGTGTTGAGTCCAGGGATAGGCGTCCTTTTCAGGGGGGCCGTTTCCCAAAACCTGTGTCTGCTGGTCAGTTAACTTCACCTCCTAGGCGGGGTGGTTCTGCTAGTGCATTCCCAGACGGGATTATATGTTTCTACTGTAAAGAGCCTGGTCATATCGTTGCTGGGTGCCCGGTGCTTGAACAGAAAAATTTCAGAACGGTGGCTCTGGTAGAAACCATATGCAGAACACCTATGCCAACGTTAGAGGGTGATGGGGAAAGTATCAAACGTGTGGACAAAGAGCTTGAGGGTTCCTCAAGATTTATGATGGATGGATTTGTTTCCCTGACTAATGCACTAGAGTCCAAACAGGCTATAACAATTTGGAGAGATACCGGAGCTTTTCAGTCCCTCATTCTGGAGGGGATTTTGCCGTTTTCAGAAAAGTCTTCTTTGCATTCCGGTGTCGTTGTTCGTGGCTTTGGAGGTGGATTTGTGGATGCACCTTTGCATGAGGTCACACTCAATTCTCCCTTAGTATCAGGCAATGTTGTTGTGGGGGTATGTTCTCACATTCCCATAAGTGGGGTGTCCTTCATTCTAGGGAATGATTTGGCTGGTGACAAAGTGTTGGCTACTCCAGTTGTAACTCCCATTCCTGTGGTTTATGAGGTCCCTAATGAGCTGGCACAGAAACATCCAGGAGTGTTCCCTGTGTGTGCTGTGACACGGGCAATATCAAAGGACAAAAGTGATGTTGTTGATACTTCGACTTGTGACATTACACTTAGTGACACATTCTTTGTTGAATTGAAAAGTGTACCTGTTGAGAATTTTGGAAAGCACACTGTGGATGTACCTCTGCATAATGATTCTCTTGATTGTGCCTTTGTGTCAGGCCCGGTGGTGAAACCAGAGTTGACATGCGTGCCGGATAGGCATGTGGCAGGAGATGATCTGGCAGCGCAGTGTCTCAAGGTCTTCCCAGCCTGTACGGTGGCTGAGGCCACGAACGAATTGGAGGATGAGTGTGGGAAGGATGCTATGAGAGATGTTGTTGATTCATGTGACACTGTTCTAGTTGAAGAGGCTACAAGGCCTGACTTAGGCTGCCAGCCTTCCCACAGTAGCTCTATTATCCCTGATGTTTCACTTGTAGGAAGGGATGGTCCCAGTATGTCAGTTGATGATTCTGACATTGATTCACGGGTCCACACTGACTCTCTGCCATGCACTAGGTGTGCTAGTCAACCTAGTTACCTGTGTCCTGTGGAGCAGGAGCCGCCTTCGCGACCTGGTCTGATGAGTGGCAACCATTTTGATCAGGACAATGTTATTTTGTGTGACGCCATTTTAGATGGTGTTCTAGACGCTTTTGTGACTGATGTATTGCCATGTTCCAGGGACGGTGGGGCTGTACCTGAGGCGGTGCATCCTACTCTGGATGTTCACGGTTTGCAGTATCCTGAACTGCCAGTGCCAGGTGGGATGGATATGGGCGCTGTGGTGGTATCAGAGATCTATGGTTTTTGTTTTTCTGTGTTCTGTCCTGTTGAGCGCAGTGAGCTTAGCTCTCAAATTGATTTTGGTTTGCAGTCTTTTTTTGACAGGTCGGTATCGGTGGAGGGGCCTGTTGAAATGGAGCTCATATATGATAAGGTCTTGGTTTGTCGATGGGGTCCTAAGTCTTACGCCTCAGTGGAGGAGGCGCCTGCCCCACTCCAGCCATATACCGCAGTGGCGGAACCTTTTGTGAGGTCTAGCTTGCCCGAGAGTCGGGACAGGGTTATTTTTTGTTTTACACAGCATTGGCGAATGTTCCACAGTGGGCAGCATGCGACACGGTTGGTGGTCGTGTTCGACAGGGGCCGGCCCGTTATCGCTGTTGTGGTAGTGGTCCTGGCAACTAATGGGTCACACTATTTTTTGTTTATGGGTTTGATGTGTAGTGGTTGCCTCTTGGGCAACCATTTTGGTGGGGGAGGTGTTATGTACCATGAGCTTGATCACTCCTGTGTCACTGGGCATGCAGGTGAGGGCTGCTAATTAGCTAATTGCTGCTGATTGGTTACCTGCTGGCAGGTTAAAACCAGTCCCTGAGACACACATGCACTCTGACGGTGGCTAGAGGAGTGTGTGGAAACCGAGACTTGTCACGTTCTCCCATTCTTTGTTCTTTAGTTTGTACCAGTAATTCATTGTTAGAGTAGTGTTTTGGGTTAAACACGGGTTTTGGTGTCGGTTTGCACATAGGTTGCGTTCCTTTGAGCCAGGGTCGTAACAGGCTACACCACTTTTTATGCAGAGTTTGGTAAAATACAACTTTAGATTATAGTGCATAAACCAGAGGTATCATATTGCTAAGTATTCTGTTATGATATGTATTCAATAATTTTGACAGATGTTGCAATTGTGCAATGACTTGCAAAATCTAATGTGGTTTTAAGTTCACATTTTATTTTAAACACTTTCAGTAATGGTATATTGTGGGTAATTAATATATGCTAAGCATAATCCTTTGACGTTTTGCTGTGTTTCCATAAAACTTTAATGGGGTTGAATGGGCTTTAATGTTGCCTCTGCCGAAGGCTTCTCAATCTTACTATTTCTCTCTTCGATTGCAGGTTTTTGTAAACATGAACTTAAAAATGCCCATATTGCAGCCTTTGTGACACATTCATATTTCAATATGAATATAAATGTGATATATTGTCCATTCCTAATTCCAAATATGCTGTGCATACTTTGAAGGCAATAATGTGTGGGATGAGGGATACCATAGTTATATGAGCTGGATAATAACATGGATATGATTATAGCAATGCTTGGATGCAAAAAACACACTGTACACTATGCATCCTCATACCTCATCAGAGTTCCAAGCCATTTTCAACATGGCTCCGACAAGATATGACTGATAGCCCACAATTCCTTCAGGCAATTGATGAATGTTTGAGATGGACAAGTCTTGCGGGATGAATTGTGGGCTATAACTCATATATTTTCGGACCACATTGGAAATGCGCTCACATGCCACATCTCGGGTGATTTATATCTGTTCATGGGTTCAAAATGAAAATCCATCACAACTTGAGAGCGATTGTTCATGTTTCATCGCAATGCTGGAATCACAGTTGCCATGGTACATGTTTGTGGGTAATAGTGATTAATAACACATACTGTAATGACACTGAGATGTAACACCATCTGCAATAGCAAGGCACATAATACAGTAGATCACATGGCATTTTCATGCATTGATTCTGTATGCACCTCAGAGATATAATTATATACTATATACTGTAGCCTATACTTTCTTGTTTAGACCAACTGCAATTGTGTTTGCTTTCATTTTCCTATCAAGAGGTGATGTATTGACTGGAAAATATTATGCAAAACAGGTAAATATTCAACAACCATGTAGTTATTATTGTTGGGGTGACAGTGGCTCAGGAGGTAGAGTGGGCATCTGGTAATCAACCCGGCAGCGTGTCGATGTGTCCTTGGGCAAGACACTTAACCCCTAACTTCTCCCGACGAGCAGGTCGGCACCTTGCATGGCTGCCTTCGCTGGCGGTGTGAGTGAATGAGTGAATGTGAGGCACGAGTTGTAAAATTATTTGGATAAAAGCATTATATAAATGCTGTCCATTTGTTGGATTTGAAGGGATGTGGACATGGTGTGCATAATTTAATGATTGTGATTTATAACATGAAAAGTCTGGGGTGATGGTGTATGTACTGTAATGTGTTTTTAATCTCAGAAAATAAATTGGATTATGCAAATATGTGCTTGGTATGGACAAAAGATCACATTGCAGTGAGAGAGGACTGGAGCGGATTCAGAAATCATAATCATTGCGCGATCACGTTGTGTTTTCGAAGGGATCAACAGAAAGCTCAGAGAGTCTTGATGAAGGCCGGTGGGGTGAAAACACAAGCCGCTGCTGAAATACAGAATAAAATTACCCTTTTCTCTCTAAAGTCTCCTTTCAAATCCTACAGCTGAGCTGTTAATTTCCGGTAATGCCACCTTAATGAAGGCGCCATTACCGGATATAATATTCCTTTAATAAGGGTTTTAATCTGGAGGGGATCTTCGATATTTGATCACATGTGGACTATATAAAAGGCACCATTTACCTGTGGAAGAAAAGGTTGGTAGCCCATGCTCTAATAGTCCCTGCTCTGTTCCCACTTGCTATAGGTTACTGAAGACCGTCTGTCCAACAACTGGACAGAGAGTCGGTGTCTCTTTTTAAGATCCGTGTTCAGATGAAGTCCAAACAGCCGGACTGGACTGAGTGTGTCCTGCTCTGAGCCATCAATAACTGAGTCTGCGAGCCAGCTGTTTGTGTGGTTCCCTGTGGAGATATCTACTACTGAGCGACAGTGGCTCGGGAGGTAGAGCAGTCGTCTGGTAATCCGGAGGTTCCCGGTTCGATTCCCGCTCCTCCCAGGCAGCCCGTCGAAGTGTCCTTGAGCAAGACACTTAACCCCTAATTTCTCCCGATGAGCAGGTTGGCACCCTGCATGGTTGCCTCCGCCATCGGTGTGTGAATGTGTGAGTGAATGGGTAAAATGTGAGGAACAAATTGTAAAGCGCTTTGGATAAAAGCACTATATAAATGCAGCCATTTACCATTTACCATCTAGATGGGGTTTCTGCTAAAAGAGTTTGAAAACGAATGGGTGGCCTAATCACTTCTGGCTTGTATCTCCAGGTCCTCTATTTGAACACAATACTTCCACCACATGTACGGGCTACAGTCTGCACTGCCCTTCTGTCCCAACGCTTCCGGAAGAAATGCAGCTAACAGGCTTTTTCTTTTTTATCTGGCTGGCCGGTTCTCCTGCTGGAGCTCAACCACGTCGTCAGACGCTTCTTCAATTACAGCCGAGGGTGTGCGTGAGAGATTCTGAGTCGGGACCGAGGAGGAGTCGGTCGGAAGCAATATCCCGTGGTTGCTTTTGTTTTTCAGTTTTTTTCTGTTTTTAATGAAGCCTCGCCCGGAGAAGATGAAGGTGCAGGTTCTAGCAGAGTTTTATATCCTGCCGGTTGGATTCAGCTTAGAGAAGATGGCCATCGAGCAGGGGAATAGATTCCATCTGGTAAACAACTGGTCTCATTTAGTTCTCTCTCAAAAAGTACAAAATATTCTATTCTATTCTAAGTATTCTATTCATAATTAACAACACCAAAAATGAGAGGCGAACAGAAAAGACTGCAACCATTTATTTTCTATGCATGTTTTATTGATTAAAAGAAAGGAACTTTTGTTTTGACGTGTCATTTGAGCGTGCTGATGGCCAACATCTAAGAGAATCCATTAGGGAAAAAGCTTAATCACACATATTTAAGTAGCACCTCTAAAAAACATGTTTTTTTTTTATTTATAGACAATGTGTGAGGTTTTGTCCGCTGCTCACCAACTTTCTCTGTCTTCTTTAAGCCTACTGTTAGGAATTCCCTACTCACTCTCTCTGGCCCCCACCCTCTCGTTCTTTACTCTCAGTGGCCACACCTGTTCGATTATCAATTACCTCTCGCACCTGTGGTGGCAGGCTAATTAGTTCCCCTGTGGGCTTTAAATACCAGGGCGCTTCCCCTCGTTTCGGCGTGGGGTCGTGTTGTAAACATGCCGTATCATATTCTCAAACATCTAGACTCTTTCGGGAGGTCCTCTGTTCTGCCTATGCTGTATTGATTCTCCGGCGTAGAGATGTATGCTCCAGCCTTCGCCTGCTGTCGCCGTTGCCTGAGAGTGGGACTGGTCTGCGCTCCCTAGACTTCCACGGGAGGCATCCCAGTCATCCACTTCAGACCCCCCGCGCAGCTGTCGTCCAGACGCGCATCTCCTAGACCTTCGAGCTTGGCACGCTCTCCCGACCAGCGCGCAGACGCGCATCTCCTAGACCTTCGAGCTTGGCACGCTCTCCCGACCAGCGCGCAGACGCGCATCTCCTAGACCTTCGAGCTTGGCACGCTCTCCCGACCAGCGCGCAGACGCGCATCTCCTAGACCTTCGAGCTTGGCACGCTCTCCCGACCAGCGCGCAGACGCGCATCTCCTAGACCTTCGAGCTTGGCACGCTCTCCCGACCAGCGCGCAGACGCGCATCTCCTAGACCTTCGAGCTTGGCACGCTCTCCCGACCAGCGCGCAGACGCGCATCTCCTAGACCTTCGAGCTTGGCACGCTCTCCCGACCAGCGCGCAGACGCGCATCTCCTAGACCTTCGAGCTTGGCACGCTCTCCAGACCAGCGCGCAACGCGCATCTTCTAGACCTTCGTGCTTGGCACACTCCTCCTCGCAGACGCACCCCGATGCGTCTCTCGGTTCCGGTGCGCACTCAAGCAGTGGCGCACCACTCTGTTCCTCGGCTCCGACAGTCGGCTACCCGGTGACGACACCCTCGCCACCGCCGCCTGTTCCAGCACTCTGTTCCTCGGCTCCGACAGTCGGCTACCCGGTGACGACACCCTCGCCACCGCCGCCTGTTCCAGCACTCTGTTCCTCGGCTCCGACAGTCGGCTACCCGGTGACGACACCCTCGCCACCGCCGCCTGTTCCAGCACTCTGTTCCTCGGCTCCGACAGTCGGCTACCCGGTGACGACACCCTCGCCACCGCCGCTGTTCCAGCACTCTGTTCCTAGGCTCCGACAGTCGGCTACCCGGTGACGACACCCTCGCCACCGCCGCTGTTCCAGCACTCTGTTCCTCGGCTCGGACAGCCAGCTACCCGGTGGCGACACCCTCGCCGCCGCTGCTGTTCCTGTACCATTACGCATACGCCTGGGTGAGTTTTGATTGTGATGTCACTCACCCAGCGTAATGCCTCTTGCCCTCGTCCCGCTGCTGTTCCTTTACCATTACGCATACGCCTGGGTGAGTTTTGATTGTGATGTCACTCACCCAGCGTAATGCCTCTTGCCCTCGTCCCGCTGCTGTTCCTTTACCATTACGCATACGCCTGGGTGAGTTTTGATTGTGATGTCACTCACCCAGCGTAATGCCTCTTGCCCTCGTCCCGCTGCTGTTCCTGTACCATTACGCATACGCCTGGGTGAGTTTTGATTGTGATGTCACTCACCCAGCGTAATGCCTCTTGCCCTCGTCCCGCTGCTGTTCCTGTACCATTACGCTTGGGTGAGTTTTGATTGTTAAGTCACTCACCCAGCGTAATGCCTCCTTTTTTGTTCTCACTTAGTTAGTAGTTTGGACATTTCATCTCCCACTCTGTTTTTGTTCTCACTTAGATAGTATTTTTGGACATTATATCTCCCCCTGTGTGTTTGTCACACGAAGATATTATTACTTTGTTACTTTGTTTATTTGGACTGTTCTGCATCTGCTCTGTTTGTTCCCTTTTGAATATTAACCCTCTCCTCTGTTCTGCAGAGCGGCCCAGATGTTTTCCCACCAGTCCCCAGTTCCTCCCTGTCCCCAGCCCGCCTCCGCGGGCCTCAGTCCCCTCTGTCCCTAGTTCTCCCCTTTCTAGTTCCACCTAGTTCCTGGTCCCAAGTTCTCCCCTTCTAGTTCCACCTAGTTCCTTGTCCCTAGTTCTCCTAGTCCCCAGTTCTCCTGTTCCCTAGCTCTCCTTGTCCCGACTTCTCCTAGTCTCTAGTTCTTCTGTCCCTAGGCGTTCCCTTATTCCTTCCCTTAGTGTTCCCTTTTCCTGCCCGCCTCTTAAAGGCACTTTACCTTCCCCTCTTGTGTTATTCCAGTGTTTTGTGTTTTCTCCCTTAAAGGGACAGTGCCCTTTTTCCCTGTTCTCAATAAATATCTGTTTCTTGGCAAACCATCATACCTGTCTTGTGTTGTGCGATTGGGGTCGGTTACAAACCATAACACAATGTGCATTTACATTAATCATTGTTACATGAAAATATGTTTGCACCAGATTTAGCAGAAGCTCATTTCCATCTGTAGTCTATCCAAAACACATGAAATACAAACAGTGCAAGAGTTCAAAATATATATACACGTAAAATGCCAGACAACATGCACAGGACACACAGCATAAAGAGTGCAAAATACATGCACATGGAAATGCAACACAACATGCACATACACACAGCACAGTGCCAAACATAATCATCTATTATTGACACTTAAAATACAAGACAGAGTTCAAAAGTACAAAGTAAAAGTAACTGAGTCCCTTGTGTAATCATCTATATATACACAAGGAAGTCAGACAACACCACTAAGTGTTGGCAACATTGGTGACTCAGGAGTAGGGATGTCCGATATTATCTGCCTACCGATATCATCGGCCGATATTGGCATTCAAATGTAATATCGGAAACTTAGGAACGTCCCGGTCGAATCGGAACCGATCGCGGCATGTTTTAATTCATCGGTATCGGCTATATTAAAGCCAGGATCAAATTCAGATCCTTTTTTGTTAAAAAATAAAAATAAGAAGCATTCTTCGGAGTTGTGGTCCATTTAGGAAATCAGTTTGAACTTGAACTTGCATTGGTTTGTGATAGATTATTAGTATTAGTATTTCAAAGTACCTCATATTTGGTACCATTTTGAAGCTAACAACTAGGGCTTTCCAATGATATAAAATAAGTGTATGATTATCATCATAATTTTTATTAGTATGGTTCATATGTAGTTGCACTTGAACTTGTTGAAATTAAACTTGGAAGATACAAATTATTTAAATAAAACTGTTCTTGCTTATATCAGATGTATGTGTAATGAATGGAATGTAGACAATCTTGTTGGCAATATAGAACAGCTGACAGATTAGAAATAGCATCTATTGTTCAAAATATATGAATTAATTAATGAAACTAGATTAGATAAAAAAATATTTAAAATAATTTTTGTACATATTGTGATGGAAATTATAAAACGTTCATGTTTGTGTTAAACCATTTCTTCAAACATACCCCATTCTCTTCATAGAGCCTTGTCTTCCTCCATACTCTCTGCCGCTCTAGAAGCATCTTTCCTGGGTAGAGAAGTAGCGTGGCTCTTCTCTACCGAAGTTGGTAGCTAGCGTCCAGCAGCTAGGCCTTGTCGTCAATTCTAGGTTGATAAAATGAAATATATTACATATACGAATATGACCCACTAATGAATACACTAAATACAGCAATGTGGCTATTTGAAAACACTGCATTTGCTAAATAAATACATACTGTGTTCACGTTAGCCATGCGTTAGCTCAGCAGCTAATGCACCGGAGCCTGGGGGAAGAGCGGCACTTTTCAAAACAAGCTTTTTGATTGGAAAATATGACCAGAATCTCTGGAAAAACATCTCACAAACACTATAGACGGTCATAAACGTTAACGAATGCTATAATAAGTCCAACAAATGAGTATAAATAGTACTTACACGCAGTGGCGGCTGGTCAATGGGGGCGCTAGAGCGCCGCCCTCCCTGTTAAAAGAGAGAAAAAGATAATTTTTTTTATTTTTAATCTTTTTTTATAGCCCTATAAATAATATAAACATGTTTAAAATGAATAATATTTACTCATTTTAAGTATGTTTGTGTTTCCAATGCACAATATAACGTTAATATATCAAATATAAATAATTGTTTTCATGAACAGGAAGTGACTGTCTGATAGAGAATACGTTCCGTAGCCGCATTTCTCTCGGGCTAGCCGTAGCCGCATTTCTCTCGGGCTAGACGCAATAGCGCTTACAGTGGGCGTGCACGGAGTGCACTGGTTTCATCGCTGTATCCGTCACAGCCAATCAGTGCGTAACGCGCTGTGCGTTGAAATATGATGTATTATGATGGCAGCCGGGCGCGTTTTAAAGCGATATAAGCAAGCAGCGTCTATAATTTCCGTAGCCGCATTTCTCGGAGACGCTCTCTGATTGGCCGACGCGAGTTTTTTCCGTAGCCACATTTCGCATAGACGCTCTCTGATTGGCCGACGACAGTTTCTACACTGGGAAAGCGTAGCCACTCTTCGTTCGAAGTAGGTAAGGTAACGTTAGAGTTTGTCTTAGAGCGTGACGGCAAGTTCTTTCGACGGTTAAGCAGGCTGTTCGATGCGGAAATGGGCAAAGACAGACTCATTCATTCATTCATCACAGTACTGTTGTGTTGTGCTAACAAGCTAATAGCTGGATGCAGTCTGGACAGAGTGGATATACATCAACAGTCTGGGACTGTGGGACAACAGTGGACATAATTATACACTTTATCAAGCCCTCCTCGACCACGTAAACAGTGAGTTAATTCGGTCTCTCTCTCTCTCTCTCTCTCTCTCTCTCTCTCTCTCTCTTTCTCTCTCTCTCTCTCTCTCTCTCTCTCTCTCTCTCTCTCTCTCTCTCTCTCTCTCTCTCTCTCTCTCTCTCTCTATCTCTCTCTCTCTCTCTCTCTCTCTCTCTCTCTCTCTCTCTCTCTCTCTCTCTCTCTCTCTCTCTCACAGCGTGTTGTTGTTGTTGATTTTGCCGCCGGTGAAATCATAATGAATGAATGAATGAATGAATGGTAACTTGTTTAAAATGTCAAGATATATATATATATATGTGTTCATTATTGGATTGATCATACGTGTACTAGTCAACTTAACGTTGGTAAGTCGCGCCCACCCAAATGTAGTTCACACTGGCCGCTACTGCTTACACGGTAATTTCGAAATGCAAGCGCATGGTCTGAATCCCCGGAGAAATGTATTCTATGACCGAACGCTCTGGGAACTAATACTTGGTGGGGGTGGTGGTGGTAGGTCTTCCATATAAGGCCTGAAAAGATGGTGTCCTTCCGCTTAAAACTCGACAAATAGGACCTGAATCCCCGGCCGCTCCCATGGATCGCGCCGGCGATATCAGCAACTCCGAAACGTTAAGGGAAAGCAGAAGGGCTATTCAATTACTAAACAATTATCTTACCCACAACGGATCGGTTTTACTAACTTTAATTAATCAATCGCGCCTTACGTTGAATACAGACAAGACAGTGGCTATGTATTTTAGTAAACAAAGTAAGAAAAGTATCTACCCTGATATATTGTAAAGGGGAGAGTGATAAAACATTTTGAGGAATTTAAATACTTAGGAGTTACTCTTGACTCAAAACTAACGTTCCTAAGTTCTAAGGTCGACTCATGAGGAGTTTGTAACCGTATCACAAGCAGAAAAAAAAAACAAGTCGATTTTGTGAATCCATTTTGAATCCTAGTGGATATAATCTTGAATTTCGACACCCACACCCACACACTGTTGCACCCCAAATCTCTCTCTCTCTGAAAATCCCTCCCCTCTCTCTCTCTCTCTATCCCTCCCCCTCTCTATCTCTCTCTCTCTCTCCCTCTCTCTCTCTCTATCGATCTCTCCCCCCCCCCTATCTCCCTCTGTCTCTCTCTCTCTCTCTGAAAATCCCTCCCTCCCCTCTCTCTCTCTCTCTCTCTCTTCTCTCTCTCTCTCTCTCTCTCTCTCTCTCTCTCTCTCTCTCTCTCTCTCTCTCTCTCTCTCTCTCTCTCTCTCTCTCTCTCTATCTCTATCTCTCTCTCTCTCTCTCTCTCTCTCTCTCTCTCTCTCTCTCTCTCTCTCTCTATCCCTCCCCCTCTCTATCTCTCTCTCTCTCCCCCTCTCTCTCTCGATCTCTCCCCCCCTCTATCTCTCCCTCTGTCTCTGTCTCTCTCTCTCTGTCTCTCTCTCCCTCTCTCGTTAAATCACACCACACACATGCACACACTATGTGCACACTGCATGTAAAATATTCAAAACTCAACACCACATGACAGTAACATATCCTGTATAAGCAGACAAAGCAGGAGAGAGCCATTATAGCCTACATACAGTATCCGTCTCACTTGTTGGAGAACCATAAATCATTCTCCATTTTAATCAAAAATCTTTATTTATATAAAAAAAAAAACTCTCCCTCGTGCATGGAGCCAGATATGTCCATAACTGATATGTCAATAACTGCCATAGATATCAGATTATTTATTCATTATTTATCCCCCCCCCCCTCTTCCCTCTATGGAAATGCATTATTATCTGCCATGGGCACCCATCTTTCTTGGTTTGTGTGCGGTTCCCGGAGGCATAATGAGTGTTACCGTGAGCGATCCCACAGGCACGCATGCCGCTGAAGATAAAGGTGTTGGGCGAATACCAAGTTCTACGCCACAGCGTGGACAGACACTCGCCTCGGCAACAAGCCACCCATACAACAGTGACTGTGGGCTGTTAGGAGTGAAATCCCAGCCACACTTGCTCATGAAATAACGGTTTCCAAGTTGTATTGCTTGCTGTGGAAAGAGCACTGCCTAATGACTCGCCTGGGGGTTTCAACAAAACATCTGTTTAAATGTTTGTTCGGTGGCACGCAGGAAAGTACATCTTCATTTATTCCTTTATAAATGTGTCTTCATCTAATTACCGTTGCTAAGATCAACAGATTTGTTATTATTTTTTTTGAAACCTTTTATTAAATGATTATTTGGCGGTATGATAATGAGTGCCCCTTAGCAAAGATTGATTATTGAAGATTTAGACTAATCAGCATTACCAATCTCTCTCATGCTCAAATATTGGACCTAGTACAGCAGCTTAATCAGCATTTGTATCTACATATTCTATGAATGCTCCTGGTAGAACAGACCACAGTATGGACGCTCCTGGTAGAACAGACCACAGTATGGACGCTCCTGGTAGAACAGACCACTGTATGAACGCTCCTGGTAGAACAGACCACGATATGAACTCTCCTGGTAGAACAGACCACAGTATGGACGCTCCTGGTAGAACAGACCACGGTATGAACTCTCCTGGTAGAACAGATCACGGTATGAACTCTCCTGGTAGAACAGACCACTGTATGAACTCTCCTGGTAGAACAGACCACTGTATGAACGCTCCTGCTAGAACAGACCACGGTATGAACTCTCCTGGTAGAACAGACCACAGTATGAACTCTCCTGGTAGTAGAACAGACCACGGTATGAACTCTCCTGGTAGAACAGACCACGGTATGAACTCTCCTGGTAGAACAGACCACAGTATGAACTCTCCTGGTAGTAGAACAGACCACGGTATGAACTCTCCTGGTAGTAGAACAGACCACGGTATGAACTCTCCTGGTAGTAGAACAGACCACGGTATGAACTCTCATGGTAGTAGAACAGACCACGTATGAACTCTCCTGGTAGTAGAACAGACCACGGTATGAACTCTCCTGGTAGTAGAACAGACCACGTATGAACTCTCCTGGTAGTAGAACAGACCACGTATGAACTCTCCTGGTAGTAGAACAGACCACGGTATGAACTCTCCTGGTAGTAGAACAGACCACGTATGAACTCTCCTGGTAGTAGAACAGACCACGGTATGAACTCTCCTGGTAGAACAGACCACAGTATGAACTCTCCTGGTAGTAGAACAGACCACTGTATGAACGCTCCTGGTAGAACAGACCACTGTATGAACGCTCCTGGTAGAACAGACCACTGTATGAACGCTCCTGGTAGAACAGACCACGATATGAACTCTCCTGGTAGAACAGACCACGGTATGAACTCTCCTGGTAGAACAGACCACTGTATGAACTCTCCTGGTAGAACAGACCACGGTATGAACTCTCCTGATAGAACAGACCACGGTATGAACTCTCCTGGTAGAACAGACCACGGTATGAACTCTCCTGCTAGAACAGACCACAGTATGAACTCTCCTGGTAGAACAGACCATGGTATGAACTCTCCTGGTAGAACAGACCACAGTATGAACTCTCCTGGTAGAACAGACCACTGTATGAAAGCTCCTGGTAGAACAGACCACGGTATGAACTCTCCTGGTAGAACAGACCACGGTATGGAAGCTCCTGGTAGGAAAACAGCAAAAATACCAAGTTCTACGCCACACCGTTGACAGACACTTGCCTTGGCAACAAGCGACCCATACAACAGTGACTGTGGGCTGTTAGGAGTGGAATCCCAGACACACTTGCTCATGAAATAACGGTTTCCAAGTTGTATTGCTTGCTGTGGAAAGAGCACTGCCTAATGACTCGCCTGGGGGTTTCAACAACACATCTGTTTGTTCAGTCGCACGCAGGAAAGTACATATTTTATAAACATGTCTTTATCTAATTACTGTTGCTAAGATCAACATATTAACATGATTTATTTTGTATGCATTTTTTATTGAATTTTTGTATTATATTGTTCTATACATTCATACTAGTTATTATAGATTTATTTCATGAAACTTTTTTTAAATGATTGTTTGGCAGTGTGATAGTGAGTGTGCCCCTTAGCAAAGATTTAGTCAGCATTCATCTTAATCCGCATTTGTATCTACGTACACTCAACAGTATGCTACTATGTACCTTTATGGGTTCTTTGGTTAGTGCTTGTAGGATAACCTTTATTGGTGCAATGTAAAATATGAATATGAAATCAAATAAATCCAAACAACTAGAAGAATGCACTCAGTAGAGAGCAGACATCCGCCAAGGCTCAACAATCTCCCCACTTTGGTATTACTTTCACATGCTGGGTAGATGACAGAAAAAAGAGTTGCCCATATTACCAGTCTCAACAGACCCAGGCTATAAAAAAAAATATGGTGGCACTAGAGGGGAGGCCACAGCTCATGGCAATCTGGCCATTACCTTTTGAAATATCTTGTTCACTTACTTTCAGACTTACAGACTTGCAGACGGGACAGATTACATAACCTCCTTGACAGAGGTAAAATAGAGATATTCTGGTTAGAAACCATGCTGGGTTTCATTTGAATCCTTAATGTATGTTTGTTAAATCTATGTGCTTCAAAATGCACAAATGTTCAATGTAACCTTGGACCCAAGAGCTTGTGGTTAGTATTACTTTGGCAACGTTAGAGCTGATTTGTTTAAAATACAGTACATGTCAGAGCAGTAACAGTGAGGAACTCTATGACTCACTAACCTCATGTTTTGAGAAAAGCATATTTTCCTCCATGGTCTGTTTGATCATTAGCTAGTCTTTGAGACTATGCTGTCAGAATAATATTGAACCAGCAAGTGAACCTCGGTCAAATTCATATAAAAATTTCCTTTCAATCCCTCTCAATCTTTCAACGGTAGAATGTAACAGGGTGTCTTTCAGAACTTGTTTGACCTAAAGACCCCCTTGCTACAAATCATTCCTCAGATGTCAGAAACTAACGTAAGCAGAACCCATTTTTAAATGCAAAGCACCTCTGAAACTAAAGGGCTGTTCCAACCACCTCCAGCCAGGTCTAGAAGCGTGAAGAAGAAGTTTATTTGTCATGCAGACCTGCTTTGGGTGAGAATGAACATCTGTCATTAACTGATTCATTCACTCACACTTTGCCCCTCTGCCCCCTAGTGGCATCCCACAAGCATTAGCTTGACATCAATGTCAATCACACTATCACACGTCGACACAGGGTACCCAGAGCAAGGTAATAGACCATGAACACTCCTGCTAGGAGAACAGACCACAGTATGAACTATCCTGGTAGAACAGACCACGGTATGAAAGCTCCTGGTAGTAGAACAGACCACAGTATGAACTCTCCTGGTAGAACAGGCCATGGTATAAAAGCTCCTGGTAGTAGAACAGACCACAGTATGAACTCTCCTGGTAGAACAGGCCATGGTATAAAAGCTCCTTTTAGGAGAACAGACCACAGTATGAACTCTCCTGGTAGAACAGACCACGGTATGAAAGCTCCTGGTAGGAGAACAGACCATCGTATGAACGCTCCGGGTAGAACAGACCACAGTATGAACGCTCCTAGTAGATTTCTGACACTGTGTGTCTGTGTCTCTTCATTGATTCATTATGTTGTCTTTGTAATTAGTTCTGTTTAACGGACTCTGACTATAGTGATGATGATGATGATTATGATGATGATGATGATGCTGATGATGATGATGATGATGATGATGATGATGATGATGATGATGATGATGATGATGATGGTGATGATGATGATGATGATGATGATAGAGAAGGGACAGATTAGATGGTAATGCAGATGGAAGGATGGATTTGAGCAACAGATGGATATGTGTATGAACAGATGGACATTTCTCTCCATCTCTTGAGTATTCAGATGTTTCACTGGGAAACATCATCACCACTGCCTCTATGGTATGGAGTCAGCCACTGACTCAGATGTAGTCATGAGGAGAACATTCATTCAATCTTTATTTATTCTCAAAGGATTTACAATGACGTTGAGAAATACAAAACACAATAAATACAAAAAGGAAAACAATATAGAAACAGAAAGTCAATCGTTTCAACATTTAAAAGAATTAAAAACAACTGCAGGCTGATTTGAAGTGGTTTGCTTTAACGATTTAAACTGATACTAATGAATTGAGTTTTAAAGTGCATTGCAAAACATTCCCTGTTTCTTGCGCACAGTTCAGTGCAAACTGTAGGAACCTCAAGTGTAAGGTTTAATGAGCGAGTATGATAAGGTCCAAAGCTCTAACCTAGCAATGAAGTGATGTAGGGTGGGAGATCACCAATAATGGCCTTATACAGAAACACAGAGAGCGAGGAGAATGTGTGTGTGCGTGCGTGTACGTGTGTGAGGGTATGTGTGTGTGTGTATGGTAAGAGTGCATACCCGTGTGAGGATTAATTAGCATTATTGCAGAGGGGTCTGTGTCACTTATGACCCTCTTGGCGTCTGCCCTTGGATTGATTGAAATAAGGTTGTAATGTCTGGGGGAACGTGATAGAAAGTGAACAGACGTCCCGAGGGAACCACAGGAGCCTGTTTCATTCTTCTGATGCTCCATTTCTCCTCCATTTTGCTACTGTTGTTGCCACTACATCTGCCATTTCTAGCTTGCCGATCTTCCAGTTTTGGAAAAGGCCAGCAGCCGGTGATTGAAGGCCTGGCATTTGACCGTTTTCTTTGTGCAGGTCGAAGCAGCCAAGGGAAGATTTGCCCCGTCGCTGACATTTGCTGAACTTATTACGATATTTATTTTTTTCATTAAAAGAGGGAAAAGGGTGTCCATGTCCTTTCCATCAGACGTGTGATAATGTCATAGAACAGGAGCCAATGGGTGGGAATTGTAGAGATGTAGCTCAGGCTGAGACTGTACCGTAAGTGTTATTTGTCCTTTGATGTTTTCCGATGGTGTAAACCAGTTTTTATGGCCATTCCAGACGCACCTCGGCCTATCGAAGGACACCGGGGTGGAGTGGCCGTACAGTTACATGATTGGACCAGATGTTACAGTAGTTAATTATCTCCCTGGACATGTTCTTTAATGTTTGGGTCCTGTACAGGTTTGACCAGAGGCCTCCCCTCCTGTCTCTCAGCAGACTAGGCTTGGCCTTCAGCATGGTCTTCAGGCCAGGGATAGAATGGAAAGATAGCATCTAACTACTCCCAAAGGTGGGAGTCCTTACTCCATTTGTCACTTGCAACAAGATCAATATTAATCTGGTCGTTGGGCACCTCTCAAGCCATTTAAGGGGTCTTTACCAACACACTCTCTCACACACACACACACACACACACACACACACACACACACACACACACACACACACACACACACACACACACACACACACACACACACACACACACACACACACACACACACACACACATACACACATACACACACACACACACACACACACACACACACACACACACACACACACACACACACACACACACACACACACACACACACACACACACTTTCAGCTACCCCGTTGCAGATGACTGATAATGTGTCGATCAGTCTAACCGTGTCTTCCAGGCTGAATCCTTTTTACAGCGTCTACTTGCAGTCGCACAAGTGTGCACACACACACACACACACACACACACACACACACACACACACACACACACACACACACACACACACACACACACACACACACACACACACACACACACACACACACACACACACACACACACTCACACACACAAACACACTTACTCACACAAACACACTCACTCACACACAAACACATTCACACTCACACACACACACACACTCACACAAACACACTCACACTCACACACAAACACACTCTCACACACACACACACACACGCACGCACGCACACACACACACATAGACACACAGAGTCAGGGGGCTGCTGGCACTGATTTGATCAGATCTCTTCGCCCACTCCCCTCTGTGTCTGCGTTTGCGTGCGACACTGAGGGAAATGTCTTTTTCATAATATTCAGCCTTTATTTTCTACCCGTTCATTCTCAGCATTTCTGTTCATCTATTCCGCGTCGCTTTATCCAATTTCATGCAGCCGAATCGCGCGGACGCAGACATTAACCAACATTTTATGCTTCCTCCAGGAAATCCATAAGGAGCGGGCGGGCGGGGAGGGGGGGGGGGGGGCTTTTTATCACGAGATTCTCCCGCATGATGGATCTTACTTGTTATGCAGCCAGAGGAAAAAGACACACATTTTGACATAATCGTAGATGATGCAAGTTCAGCTATTCTCCTTTCTGCTGATCGGCTCTGTAGCTCTCCGCGTCTCCTGTCATTCTGTTGCCACTGTAAGTGCGAGTGTACGAGAGAGGTGGCATATTGCCATTAAACTCTCTGCCACGTCTGAGATGGCAGGGAATGGCTTTCCCTCCCTTGAGCATATTCACAGGGAGGCTGTTCTGCTTGTAATGGCATGCCCGGGTTGAGATTCCTTTCCACCAGTGGCAGACTTAGGCACGGGCAACATGGGCAACCGCCCAGGGTGGCATCTTGCTGAGGGCAACTCAATGAATAACTTTTTTTCTACATTTGCACGATCTGTTTTCTATTGCTCATTGCGCGTCACATCAGGCCAGTTAACCTTGTCGGAGTGCGCACCCTGTTTGTGACTGATAACTAGGAAGGCAACTGCCTGGGAAGGTCCTGTTTGTGACTGAGAACTAGGCAGGCAACTCCCTGGGAAGGTCCTGTTTGTGACTGAGAACTAGGCAGGCAACTCCCTGGGAAGGTCCTGTTTGTGACTGAGAACTAGGCAGGCAACTGCCTGGGAAGGTCCCACTCACTCAGTACGACATGGGAAGAGGGGATTTGTCCAATGTAGCGTTAGTTATGATAGTTTAACCCTTTCACTACCGCAGTATGAAGGGCTAACACTCTCACTACCACGCAACAGAAGGTTAACCCTTTCACTACCACACCAAAGACAGTAGTGTAGTCGCCCCAAGGCCTGATTGTGGGTGGAAAGGAATCCCAACCATGACCACATGACATTTGAGCCAAACGGCCGCCGTGTTGAATACGGTCCATACGAACAATTACCAGCAGGGGGGGGGATACATAGAATGGATGCTTGTCCCTCTTCCTTTGGTCTGTATGGATATCAAACAGCTCTTTCAGACACTGTGTCTTGAGAGCAGGGTACTGTTGGTGGGCCTGCGAAGGCCTTTGAGAAGTGTAATGTGATTTATTTTGGGGCTGATGTACAAATCAATCGGACTCGACGTGCCGCGTTCAAATGAATATCGCCCGAGAGGTGATTAAGTGAAAGGGATTATCCAGCCGACAGATTCCTCATATCCTCGTAATTGCCGCGTTGTTCTCCCCCATATGTTGTTTCTGTGCATCTGTGGGTGTTTTGCATGCAGCTGCACACCGAGGTGATAGTCATTTGAGTTGCTATATATATATATAGAGAGAGAAAGAGAGAAAGAGAGAAAGGGCTCAGCCTCAACCTTGATAACTACGGATGATGATGATGAACCTCCTCCCTGGTCAGGCATCTCAGTTCAGAGTTCATCGCCACCTGTATAAAAACACGTTCTATGACACCATGTTCTAGATTCTCAACATCCATTTTGTCTGAAGTGCTGAAGATATATATATATATATATATATATATATATATATATATATATATATATATATATATATATATATATATACATAAATATATATATATATATCTTCAGCACTTCAGACAAAATGGATGTTGAGAATCTAGAACATGGTGTCATAGAACGTGTTTTTATACAGGTGGCGATGAACTCTGAACTGAGATGCCTGACCAGGGAGGAGGTCCATCATCATCATCATCCGTAGTTATCAAGGTTGAGGCTGAGCCCTTTCTCTCTTTCTCTCCTCCAAATCATATAGCCAATAGTGAGACATTGTAATGTCAGTAACTTAAATACTTCATACTCATTCACCCTGGTTTTGGACAAAAAGGAAAAACACTACCCTATAATATATAACCATATGACCATACAACCCTATATATATACCATAGAATGTCAGTAAAACATAGTTGTTGTTTTTATATCGCTGGTGTTGTATCGCTTAATTGATATAAGAAAAGTATATTTAATTGCTGTCCGATATTATAATAAAAAATATGATTGAACAAAATAATTATTACAAATATGGATCCATACAAGAATACAAAAGCAATAGTCAAAAGAGAATTAATTATATGAAGATAAAGGCTAGTGAGTTAAGAGAGAGAGAGGGGAAGAGGTGAGGAAAGGAGAAGAGGTATGAGGAAGTGAGAGTGAAATCCATCATAGTATAATTTAATAATAATAATAAATCAAATGTATATAGCGCCTTTCAAGAAACCCAAGGTTGCTTCACAAGTCAAGAGGGCTAGGGAAAGGGGGGTGATGAGGGGCAGGTAGAGGGATAATGAAACCTAAATCCAATCTAAACTAATTAGTGGGGAAAGCTTTGGTGAAAAGGTGCGTCTTGAGAGCTGTTTTGAAAGTGTCCAGGGTTGGGGCGTTGTGGATTTCAGGGGGTAGAGATTGTAGGTTCTGGGATGGAGTGTGCTGGTGGAGGAGATCAGACAGGTATCAGGGGGCGAGGGCATGGAGGGACTTGTACTGTAGGTGAGGAGCAGGAGTTTGAAAGAAATGCGGAACTTGACTGGGAGCCAGTGGAGGTGGATGAGGGTGGGCGTGATGTGCCGCGAGGGCTTGGTGTGAGTGAGAGCCCTGGCAGCTGAGTTCTGTACATACTGGAGCCTGCCCAGGGCTCTTCTGGGTCCCCCGAACAGGACTCGGTTGCAGTAGTCCAACCGGGAGGTGATGAATGAGTGGATCAGGGTCTCAGCCGCAGAATCTCAGAGTGATGGTCGGATACGGAATTTAGTCCTCTTACAGCAAAGAAAGAACAGAAACACAGCCATTCCATTTAAGGATACATGAGTCAACTAGATGTTTAACTTTCCTTGACATTTGAGATAAGATAGCAGGTGTTCCTCACGATAACAGTCGCTGAGGTAATAAACTAACGTGGAGTAAAGTCCCTGGGTCACTTTAACCTTGGCTTGGCCAATCCATATTGTCAGATGTGTGTAGAATGCACCTACTAACACCTGTGGTGTAATGAACATGAAGGAAAGTAAGACTGCTCTGTGCTCACACAGATTGACAGTACACCTAAACGCAGTGAGATGTAAAGCCACGCTACGCTCTGTGACAGACTAAGTACCTGCAGGCGTAACACCAGAAGAGTTAAGCTGCCAAGCGTCGTCTGCAACATGAACACTGGTGATGCTCAGAATAGCTTTACTACTGTGACCAAAATGGATTTTTAATACTGTAGCCCTCTTTGCTATGTAAACAGGCCTGGGGGTTAGCAAGTCAAAATTAATAAGGATTTGTTTGTTTTTACATTGCAAGGGCTATGTGGTAGATTGACATACAAGGCTTAGTTATTGTGTCATGTTGTTTGCCCCATGGCAGCACAGATAACCTGAAATGCAAGTTGCCAGTTGTCAAATTTGCTGAGCAAAAGGAGATGCAGCAGCCAGACATTTCTCTGTCTGTCATTCATGTTTAACACAGTTTAAGTCCACTGATCATCCACAGATCATCCACAGTTTAAAAAAAAATAAAAGGTTGAGAAATTACCATTCAGGACCAAGGCCAGCAACCATGGTTACCTAAATGAAGACATCATCACAACCAAAGCCAGTAGCCATGGTTACCT